>NC_033800.1:83688956-83698782 GCF_001876935.1 Asparagus officinalis
CCTCCTTATTTTGAACGGTAAACGTTAAGCTATTTTGTCTTTTTAATTTGAAATTCAAAGATAAAGCCACTAAAGATTATTTAAGTTTCTTTGACACATAAAATTTCAACATCGTGGCTAACAAGCGTGCATATGTCGATATTGTAGAGATGAATTTTGTGCATTGTTCTTCAGTGATGGTGTTGTTGATGTTGGTGAATGCACGATTATTAGAGAAACATAATGTAGGGTTGCCTCAGGAGGAGAGGTAAGAGAGGTCAAGGTGAGCAATGAAGGAGAAGAATGTGGGAAAGAGGAAGAGGTCTCAGAGGTTAACTAGACATGATGGTGTTGATAGTGATGACCATGTGGGGTTGAGTTTGGAAAGATAGAGAAAGAAGGAGAGAGCAAGGAAGAGAGAAGAGAAAGATGAATGAATTTTTGATGTTGAGTTTGGCGGTGGTGATACGAGTCGTCGAGTGAGCACCCTTGATCGTGGAATTATCAAGAGTGGGTTGTGAAGAAGACAATAAAAAACACACAAAGAATTGAGTTGGGCGAAGGAAAATACCTTCTCTAGATTATGAGTATAAAAGATTACAAATCCATCTCTTACAATCTCTCTAGATCAAAGAACAATCTCTTTAATCTCTTTTAAGAAATACAAACTCCCCCTTCAATCCTAGAAAATCGTGTTTCAATATATATCAAAATACAAACCTAAAGTGAACAGGAAACTGAAAACCAAGTCCAGCCCGACTCGTGGTCGACCGCAGAGACACGTGCGGTCGACCGGACAGAACGACAGAAACTGAAAAGCATTACATGGTTTGGCCGGTCGACCACCGTACTTGACACTACGGTCGACCGCCAAAAGTCCAGAGACCTCCCAGGATTTGTGCACGTATTCGGTCGACCGCTGCGTCAAGTGCGGTCGACCGCTGGGAGATCAAAACATTTCATGTAGTTTTTCCTATACTCTTCTTGGTTTTAACCGCTTTTGTCACCTTCAACGACTTCGGCCACGTCTCTATTCTTAAGATATCATAAGAATCATCTATCCTCAAGATCCCATGAGGATCGCTAAGCTCCCGAAGCAAGGAAAAAGATACACCCGTATCATGGCTCTCCCTTTAGGAACTTGAAGTCCTGTTCAAGTTAGAACTATACCTGAGGGAACTCACGAGCCCCTCCTTCTCTGTTGAACCACCTGGCTTTGATAGGAAACTGACCTTGACGTCCGATCAAAAACGACTCCTTCATCCCGCGTTTCGTCGTAGTCACCTTCCATTCCAAAATGCAATCTTCTTTGAGCGGTTCTTCTCTATCAAACCACAAGTCGTCAACATGCTGTAAGATCATCTTATCATAACCTTCATCATCTAACAATGGAGGCTCAAACAACTTCCAATACTCGGTGTTGATCACTGAATACATGCCTAGGTAAAGTGGCAAATCCAGCTTGAAGGCGTTATCACCAATTTGATCAAGAATCTAAAACGGACCATATCATATAGGCTTCAACTTCTTTCCTTCTCCCTTTAGTTGCTCCTTACTCAACTTCAGTCCTACATATCACCTTTACCAAAATTATAAGGAACTCGATGTTGATCATGTTTCGCCTTGTACTTAGCCTGTGATTTCTTCAACTGAGCTTCCACCGTGGCATGAATCTGTGCAATCTTCATCTCTGAATGGTACTCTACCAACTTCCCATCCTACATCAACACAACACCCATAACATAACTAGAAGTGTCGGTCTCTACCTCGAAGGTCCTCTGCAAATTTGACAACGCCAACACCGGTGCCTCTGAGATTTTCCTCTTTAGCAACTGAAAAGCTTCCTCATGCGTCCTCCCCCACTCAAATTGAACCTTCACCTTTGTAAGGCAATGTAAAGGTGTCTCATAAGTCAAAAATTATCGAATAAACTTGCATAAATATTGGCAAGCCCCCATGAAGCTTCTCACCTCCGTCACTGTCCTAGGTGTCGGCCACTTCGTAATCACTGCCACCTTGCTTGGATCTATCCTCCACTGGCCCTTCCCCACGATGAAGCTAAGATATACCAACTCGTCCTTCCCAAATTCACACTTCTTCCCATTGAGCTTCAACTATCTTCATACACCTTCTCGATATGAACAAGATGCTCCTCCCAGGTCCTACTGTATACCAAGATATTATCAAGGTAAACTATCACAAAATCCTCTGTAAAGGGTCACAACAAATCATTCATGAGCCTCATAAAGGTAGCCGGAGTATTTCACAATCCAACGGCATCACCAACTACTCGAACAGGCCCTGCTTGGTCATGAATGCATTCTTCCATGTGTCATCTTTTCTGAATCCTCACCTGATGGTAACCAAACTTCAAATCCAACTTCGTGAAAACCCTCGTTCCCTCCAACTGGTCTATAAGATCATCAATCTGAGGTAATGGGTAACGATTCTTGATGGTAATCTTGTTGAGTGCCTGGTAATCCACGCACATGCGCCAGCCTCTATCCTTTTTGAGCACCAACAATACTAGTGACCCGCAAGGTAAACAACTCAGCACAATCACTCCTGTCTCCAGAAGCTCCTGAACCTGCTTTTTGATCTCCTCAGGCTCCTATACAGATGTGCAATATAGACCTATATTCGGTAAGAAACTCTCTCCGGTCAACATAATCTCATGCTCCACACCCCGTCGTGGTGGTAGTCCCGTGATCTTCCAAAACAAATCCGCATACTTGGCCTTCAACCTGTCAAGATCTCCCTCCTGAAGCTTGCTCAAGGTCGTCAAGCACACCCTACTCAGTTATTCCTCATAAGGTCTAATGAATAACAATACAAACTTCTTGCTCGCAATCACTAGCCTCTTTGCCTGAGTCACCGTCGCCAAACTCGTCTCCTGTGGAAGAGATGCCGAACGAAATATGAATTGTTCGTCATTCTTGGTGAACATATACTTCTGGGCTCTCCTATCATAGACCGCGTACATATCCTATAAATAAGGATTACCTAGTATCACTTGACAAACATCCAACGAAATGACGTCGCATGCGGCCTCGTCAAAATAGGACTCGTGGAGTGCAAATCTGAAAGTACATTAGTTGACCACACTCAATCCCGCCTCCTTCTGAATCCACCCTAAAGGATAGGGTTTCGGATGTTTGACCATCTTCAATCCCAGCTTCTGAACCAGGGTCTTAGATATTAAATTCTTCTGGCTCCTTAGATCCACTATGGCATCAACCAAGCTGGTCTTGACCTGCAACTTCAAAACAAAGAGTTGCTCCCTTGGGTCTTCGTCCTCTGTCGTGGCCTACTTCCCCGCCCCATAAAGGCTGAGGACTTGTCCTATATGCGATTTCTGCATCATCCCGGGAACTTCCTTCAGACTCTGTGCTACCACATTTGCCTTCTTCTCCTCCTTTTTCTTCAACCCCTTCGGCTTCAGATGAGGGTGCTTCTCCCAGTAACAATCAGCTATGTGTCCTGTCTGTTTGCAATGATTGCATGCCAATCATGCCTTCCCCGAATCACCCTTCTTCTTCTCTTTCTTAGGTTGAAAGCCACTAGACTTGCCTCCCGTCTGTTTAAAGTCTCCCTTCGTCTCGTTGTCCTTCTTTTGTCTACCCTCAATGGCAATGGCCTTCACACTCGCTTCTACAATGGACTCAACTGTGAACAGCTTCATCTCATTTCAGATATATTCATTCAGACCCGTCATATACTTCATAAAAATAGAATATTCCTCCGTCGTGATGTTGAGGACCATCGCCTACTGCTGGAATTCTGTTGTATATTCTTAAACGGTCTGGTTGAACATTTGGCGCAATCCGTACCACTTATACTAACGCTCCTCAAGAAACCCTATTGGGTAGAACTGCTTCCTCAGTAGCTCATTGAATTTGTTCCATGACACCACCTTCCTTTTTTGCTTGCAATAGGATTTCCACCGTGTCAATACATACCCCAAAAGTTTCAAAGTCGCGAACACGAGCTTCTCCTTGGATGAATATCCGAAGAGGGTAAAATATGTATTTATCTGCTCGATCCAATCATCAAGTCTCTCGATGTTGACACACCCATCATAAATAGGAATCTCCACCTGAAGTCTATTTTTAAATTCTGGTAAGAACCCTTACCCCCTTGATGCGGAACAATCTTGACAATCTCGGCCTCCTCATCAGAACTAGATTCCTCACCCTCCCCAGTGGACTCTACAAGTTTCTTCTTGCCTTTCGAAGAAGATTCCTCCTTTTTATCCTTTTCTTGGAAAAAATTGACGAGCTGTGTGAGAGTCGAACCCATTGTCTCCATCTGTTTCTCCAATGCATCAAGTCTTGCTGAACTATCCACTTCATTCATCTTCTTTTCTCTTAATATCTGAACTCCTTCCAAAGAAATAAGGATCACGCCTAGCTTCTTGTATTGTGATCAAGAAGGACCATATACAGGATCCCCCTTTATAGGATCTAATCGCTCTGATACCAACTTGATACGAGTCGCCGAGCGAGTACCCTTGATCATGGAATTATCAAGAGTGGGTTGTGAAGAAGACAATAGAAAACACACAAAGAATTGAGTTGAGCGAAGAAAAATACATTCTCTAGATTATGAGTATAAAAGATTATAAATCCATTTCTCACAATCTCTCTAGATCAAAGATCAATCTCTTTAATCTCTTTTAAGAAATACAAACTCCCTCTTCAACCCTAGAAAATTGTGTTTCAATATATATCAAAATACAAACCTAAAGTGAGCAGGGAACCAAAAACCAGGCCCATCCCGACTCGCGGTCGATCGCAGAGACATGTGTGGTCGACCGGATCTAATGACCGAAAGTAGAAATCACTATAGGATTTGGCCGGCCAACTACACTTGACATTGCGGTCGACCGCCAAAAGTCTAGAGACCTCTCAGGATTTGTGCACGTATCCGATCGATCGCGGCGTCAAGTGCGGTCGACCGCTGGGAGCTCAAAATGTTTCCTGTAGTTTTTCATGTACTCTTCCTGGTTTTGACCGCCTTTGCCGCCTTCAACGACTTTGTCCACGTCTCTATTCTCAAGATATCACGAGAATTATCTATCCTCAAGCTCCCATGAGCATCACTAAGCTCCCGAAGTAAGGAAGAAGATACACTCGTATCAGGTGGTGGCCATGAGATTTGAGTTTGGGGAGATAGAGAAAGGAGAGAGAAGAGAGGGAGACAGAGCAGAAAGCATGATGAATTTGTAAGGTTTGAGCTTAATGGCAATGGTTGTGGAGGATTGAGTTTTTTGGGGGGTGGGGGGAGAAGGGAAGAGTGAAGAGAGATGACGGTAGAGGAGGGGTTTTTAGGAAATTCTTTAAAAAAGAGAGAGGATGGGCTAAAATACACTTATTTTTCACATTTTAGGTTAGGACACATTGATTAAGACATGTAGTTGAGGCACATCCTATTCAACAATTTGGGGTCCTAAAATAATTTTCCTCTTGTATCTTTATAAATTTGATAGATTTGATTAAATTGCTTTTGATTTTGATTAATGTCTATATGAGAGTTTGATTTATAGGAGTTATTTATAGAGTCTTGATTACTTTATCCTTTGGAGTCAGAGTTATTCTAGAATTCTTATGTAATTAGTTTGCTTAAGCCTTTATACATGCATGTCTTCACCCATGGACATGCAGCAAGCTAGGAAATAATAAATTTGTTTTCCCTCTCCAATTTCTTTCCTCTCACATATAGTTAGTCACCCATGAATACAATAATATATATCATACAACTATATTTTTGTGTTTGTTTGGTCTACTTTGACTGTGCAACAGCTTACCTCAAGTAAATGCATAGTTAATCATGTATTATTAGTGTTTAAAACTTTGGTTGAAAATGATATCTATTGGTATGTATTTGTAGACACATGAAAAAGCTGCAAGGTCAGGGTTTATATACGTATTAATTGGGTAGTGCGGTTAATACTATATATTCCAGGAACAATGTATACGATTATGTATACAGGGTGCATTTTAGGCACATTCTTTTGGCATCTCTTCACTAAGATACCAACGTTCAGATGTATTTTACATTTGAATATATCATTCATCATCACGTATATTCAAATTAATGTATTTTATATTTTCCCTACTCTTATTAGAGATCATCATCAATATTTGCAGCTCATTTAAAAGGCTACTGAGCCTTAATGTTATTGATGTCGATATTATTCCTATAATTGTATGGTTTAACACCGATATGACCTAGAAAGGGATCTAGATCTCGCTGTAGTATATAAATTCAATGTCATTATAGTCGTTTGTATTCACGTTGTTGTTTCAACATCACCAAAGTGACGAACTCCATTAGATGAGTATGAAAGAGCACTTCTCTATTGCCATCACTACCATTACTGCCTCTATCACCATCAGCCACCATCATTATCATCACCAACAACCAGTACTATCATTGCCTCCATCATCGTCGGCCACCATCACCATCCGCTGTCTCCTCCTTCGTTGACTTACCTAAGACCCCGAGCTCTTGAAGGGCTTGGTGTCATCATTATTGGGATCATTAAAAAATGACAATCCCCTCGCTATCATGCCTCATTATCCTTGCCATTATCGCCACCACTCGGACCACCAAGTGAACACAATGGTGTTTGCCTCCTCCCTAGAGAGAGAGAGAGAGAGAGAGAGAGAGGGTGAGAAAAGAGAGAGAGAGAGAGAGAGAGAGAGAGAGAGAGAGAGAGAGTCCTCCAGAGAGAGAGAGAGAGAGAGAGAGAGAGAGGTTGAGAAAATGAGAGATGCAAAAAAGAAGATCGAAAGAAACGGGAGAAAAAGAAAAGAATGGAAATTTGCATCAGGAACCCTCCACTTCTCAAATTTGTTTTGTGGTCCATTTTCTATAGTTTTTTTAGTTTATCCCCTTCTTCCTATACAAAATTTTGTAGCTTAAGAGTCAACATTCTGTTGAATTGATCACGAAATACTTGTAAGTTTGTTTAGGGTTTGCAGGGATTATTTCGAGAGCTCTGATTTGTTCCTTAATGTAAGATGCTTAACGGACAATTTCATGGAGGATTCAGACAATCACGAGCTAAATACAGATTTATATGTATTATTGACTTTTGCAAAGAAACAATCATATCTTCTAACCCAGAAGGCAGTTCTGACAAATTATATACGTAAATTGCCTATTTTGACGAGACGGAGCCAACCAAATTGTCAGATTTTTAAAATCTCATCAATAATACCTAATTTTGACTAAATTCTGAAAATAATCATCTTTTAGTTATTTTTAGTAATAAAGTTAGAGTCTATTTAGATTAGGAAACAAATTCAATATTAGAGTCAAATTTGATTAGGAAACAAATTCAATTTTGATTTATGGTTTGTTTCCTCTATTATGGAGAGTCTTTTTAGGATATAATTTGATACTTTCTATTTCTTTGTAATTCTAGCCTTACTAGAAGTCTTATTTATTTTTCTATTTAAGAAGAGTCATGTAACCCCAAAGAATAATATCTTTTTATCAATAAAATTTCTCTTTTAATATTTCTTCGTGGATTCGGAGATCATTCTTTGTGGATTCAGAGAACATCCTTGGTGGATTCCTAGGTTTTACTTCCATACCGTGTTAATTGGTATCAGAGCCAAGTTCTTTCGATCAGATGGCAGGCAATGAAGCCCTTTTTTCTCGAACTAAGTTCGATGAGTTGAAAATAGATGTTAATCAAATAAAGACTACCATATAGTGACTTGTGTCGGCAGGGGAGCGTTTGAACACAGTGGGAGTTTGAACCAGCATTGATGGTCGCCAGCGACATGATCTGACTTCACAAGATAAATCCAATAATGATGATCGTAGAGGCTACCGAAGAAAGGAGAACTATGATGCTGGAGGATTAAAGATACCAACATTCAATAGAAAATTTCATGCTGATGATTTCCTTGATTGGATTAATGAGGTGGATAGATGTTTTTAGAGCACCGAAGAAGCAATAATAAAGACTTTATCAATTATGTCAATCATAGAACCAGATGCATTTAAGATAGAGATTGCTAAGGAGAAAGTTTCTCTAGTGGTAGACAACGAGACACTCACCATCAAAAAGGAAGATTCTGCCACCATTAAGATTCATCCTGAAGTTTCTAATATTGATGGTAATATGTTCATGAAGACGGATATTATACATGATATCGTGAGTGATGCTATACTTATTGATGTTGTCCCAATGGAGGAGAAGAATAAAATAGAGAGTGAGGTAATTGATAATATGTGTGAATTGCTTGGTGGAGGG
The DNA here is from genome assembly GCF_001876935.1 of Asparagus officinalis. Classification (NCBI taxonomy): domain Eukaryota; kingdom Viridiplantae; phylum Streptophyta; class Magnoliopsida; order Asparagales; family Asparagaceae; genus Asparagus; species Asparagus officinalis. The sequence goes on from NC_033800.1 coordinate 83,697,208, forward strand.
CTAGAGACAAAAGAGATGCAAGAATTGTGTATGGAGTATGAGGCGGGATTTTCTTCCTTGGAAGCAAAGGTTGTGAATAATTTCAAGATGATTTTGATGATACTTTAAGCACTAGAATATGAGAAGCAACATAGAACATATTTTGAGGAGGTTTTCAAGTCAATTGCAGATCCACATACTGTCAATTACGTAAACATGGTGTGTGAAAGATTTATTCAAAATTTTGATTTAGAAGCCCCTAGCCGAAGAGGCAAAATATTAGATGGAGAAAATCAATGCTAAGTACAAGACATATGCTGATCGTTGTAAGAGAAGAAAACTATTTATCAATGAAGCTATTATTCTACCAAATATAAGCTCGGCGTCGAGCTTCTTTCAACAAGGGGAGACTGATGTAGGATGCTTAACGGAAAATTTTATGGATGATTCGGACAATCACGAGCTAAATACAGACGTATACGTATTATTGACTTCCGCAAAGAAACAATCATATCAACCAACCCAGAAAGCGATCTCTGACAAATTATATATGTAATCCCCTATTTCGACAAGACGGAACCTACCAGATTGTCAGATTTTTAAAATATCATCAATAATATCCTATTTTGACTAAAATCCAAAAATAATCAGCTTTTAGTTTGTTTTTAGTAATAAAGTTGGAGTCTATTTAGATTAGAAAACAAATTTAATATTAGAGTCAAATTAGATTAGGAAACAAATTTAATTTCGATTAATAATTTGTTTCTTCTATTATAGGGAGTCTTTTAGGATATAATTTGATATTTTCTATTCATTTGTAATTCTAGTCTTACTAGAAGTCTTATTTATTTTTCTATTTAAGAAGAGTCATGTAACCCCAAAGAATAATATCTTTTCATCAATAAAACTTCTCTTTTAATAATTCTTCGTGGATTCGGAGATTGTTCTTTATGGATTTAGAGAACACCATTGATGGATTCTGAGGTTTTACTTTAACGTTGCGTTATTCCTTTATTTACTTTTGAATCGATAAAGGTATTAATTTGATTCTGTCGTTGTGTTTATTTAACTTTGTGCATTATATATTGTTAATTTAGTTTCAATTCAATTTTTTATATCACTCGAGCTATACTTAATCTTAATTGAATGTAGTTCTAATAAACATAATTAACGATCTTAAATAAATAGATTCATTTTAATGGAATTAGTGTTAGAATTAGTTTATGTCTAATTCCGGAAGTACGAACCTGCAATCTTTTGATCTTAATCCACACTCTACTCTTGTTACTTCAATTTTATGTGAAAATAAGATAATGAGTAAATATTCATATTTTGTATTGAAATTTTATATTAAATTAGCATAGTTATTTGGACACAAGAAATTTATGACGTCCACAGTCAGAGTTTACTTTAGGGGTGTCCAAAAAGCCCGGAGTCCGGCCCGGGCCCGGGACGGCCCGGAACAGTGTTTTTTTTTTTAAATTTTTTATTTTCTTATATGTATAATATATATATATATATATATATATATACTCTCTCTCCTAGTATATATGTATATATAAGTATACTCTCTCTTATATATGTATACTCCCTCTT
>NC_033800.1:83699455-83714364 GCF_001876935.1 Asparagus officinalis
ATATATATATATATATAAGTATAATGTATAAGTATACTCTCTCTTATATATGTATAATATATGTATAAGTATATATAAGTATACTCTCTCTTATATATGTATAATATATGTGTGTATATATAAGTTTATATGTGTGTGTGTTTTTATGTATAATACAATTTGTTTATGTAATTACTATAAGTATTTACAATTTGTTTATGTATAATATATGTATATGTGTGTCAGTGTGTGTGTGTATATATATACATATACTTTATATTGAATGACATGAATACTTTGGGCTACTTAGTATATAAGTATATATAAATATAAGTATATTCTCTCTTATATATGTTTATCTCTTATATAATTATATATATGTATAAGTATGCTCTCTCTTATATATGTGTACAGTGTATACTCTCTCTTATATATATATTTATACTCTCTCTCTTAGTATATAAGTATACTTATATATACACATATATTATACATATATAAGTATATTTATATATATATACACACATATATATATAGATATATTTATATATATATATATATACACATATATAAACATAAACTTATATGTACATATATAAGTATATTTATATAATAGTATAAATACATATAAGAGTATAAATATATATATTTATATATCTATACATATATATAAACATAAACTTATATGTACATATATAATTATATTTATATAAGAGTATAAATATATATATACTATTATATAAATATAATTTTTATGTAATTTTTATGTTTTATTATTTTTTTAAAATTTAAAAAAAATAAAAAAATCTGGGCAGAGCCCGGCCCGGTCGGGCCCGGGCCCGGGGTACCCGGGCTCCGGTTTTGCCCGGCCTGGGCCCGGCCGGCCCGGATGGACAGGCCTAGTTTACTTCTCCTTCCATCTTTGAAATTTATTTTTTCAGTGTAATTTCATTTAATATTATGTAGTTGTTAATTTAAGTGAAAATTTTGAAATTTTATTGGATTTTCCCCCTTTCCAATGAATTTTCCCAAAAAATCCAATTAAAAGTGATGAATTAGGAATTTTCACTAAACAAATAAATTTTACAAAAGATTTCAAAAGTTTTCAAATAAGAAAATGAATTTTAGATATTTGTGAGAATTTTTGAAAATTAAAAAAAGTCTCTTCTTATTTTATTTTTTGTTTTCCTAAATTGTTTTGTAAAAGTATTTAAAATTAATGAAATGAATTTTTGGTTATTTTTTATGAAGTTTTGAAATGTTCAAAAAAACGTGAAAAATAAATGTATAAATAAATAAATAATTTTCACAATTTTGTTTTTGAATTTTGGTTCAAAATTTTTATTTTTTCAGTTTTTTTTTAATTTTGACATTTTAAAAAACGGGTATAATGGAAAAACACCCATTAATTAGAAAAAAATAGAATTTTAGAACTTTGCAAAGGAAATAAACAATAACGATATCTTAATACCCTGATATTCAAGTTTTTGCTTGCTCCTACTAATCAATTGGATATAGTCACCGCCCATTTATTTTGCAAAAAGTTTTATAAATCTCCTCTGAACCATTTGTTATAATAGTCAAGCACCCATAAATAGTAAAAATTGCTAACAAACTTCTTTAAAATCAATAATTTCAAGCAACGTTCTTAACAATCTAAAAATTATATACACCACCCGAAATTAAAAAAATTGCAAGCAACCACATTAAAATTTAAAACTACAAAAAAAACTAAAAATTTTAAAAATTGCAAAAGACCCTCTTGTACAACTACAAATTACAAATTGTCATTTGAATATTCTAAAAATTATAACCATCCTGAAAAAAGTTGAAAGTTATAAAAATGATACAAAAATCTAAAAAGTAGAAAAATATATTGAAATTTTGAAAAATTTCAACAACCCCCTAAAAAATCTGATATTATCAACAAAATCCTAAAAACTAAAAATACTAATAGTCTCATAACTGAAAAATCCAAAAATTATAAAAAACACTTTGAAACTATGAGAATTTTGAATAATCCCCTAAACAACCAAAAAATTTAGACAAATTAAAAAATTACAAACAAACACTCTAAAAATCTAAAAAATACAAAAACACCTCGACAAAACCCAAAAAATATCTTGAAAATCAAAAAAATTTAAATAGTCCCTTGAATAATATGTAATTACGTACGTCACGCTAAAAAGTTAGAAATTACTAACAAACCCCTAAAAATCAGAAGGTACAGAAAACACCCTAAAAATATAAAAAAATTATAGAGAACACCGTAAAATTAGAAATTTTTGAATACTCCCTCAAAAAATTTGTAATTATAGAAAACATCCTAAAAATTCAAAATTACAAACATTCCCGCAAGAATTTGGAAATTATCAAAAGCATCTTGAAAATCTAAAATATTCAATCAGCCTGTTGAACAATCTAAAATGGCAAACAAGCATTCACTGCTAAAAAATGAGGCATCCTAGACGGAAAATTCCACCTATGATACCCAGAATTCCGTCTAGGATGCGTATTCTAGACGGAATTCCGTCTAGAATACGCGTCTAGTTTATTTCCGTCTAGTATGAAGTATTCTAGACGGAAATTCCGTCTAGAATACATCCTAGACGGAATATTCTAGACGGAATTCAATTCCGTCTAGAATACATCCTAGACGGATTATTCTAGACGGAATTTCCGTCTAGAATAATTTATCCTAGACGGAAAAAAATTCCGTCTAGAATAAGTATTCTAGACGGAAATTTCCGTCTAGAAATCTCATTCTAGACGGAATTTGATTTTTTAAATTTTTTTATTTTTTTAATTTTTAAAAAAGTATTCTAGACGGAATTTAAGCATCCTAGACGGAATTTCCGTCTAGGATACTATGCTACAGTATTTTTTTTTTTCAGAATCTACTTTGAGTGTATGTACACAATATTGAACAACAAAAAATTATATTCATATCCAACACAATCTAATTAATTCCAATATCAAACCAATATCAAATCCAATTATATTCAAATAATACATTCACCAAAATAGTAGAGAGATACATAAATTATTTACAAACGTTTACATAAATTATTTACAATGGTTATGACACTGCTAGGAAAGAATGTAATTCATCGATACATGATTAATAATCTATTTGAGTTCCTTTCTGTTCTTCCAGATTTGCTTAAAACCATCCAACTCTTTCCAGAATGCCTCATAATAGCCAGGAATGCTGCAAAATGAAAAACGGTTATGCATAAGGCAAGGAGTTATCGAAGTAGAGTATCATATTTCTTAGTACAAGCTATTATCTAAATCAATTAGTAGATGAATCCAGCAGGAACAATTTGAGGAATAGTGTTCCACCAAGAATAGTAAAATGGAGAGTTCCTGTACCCAAAACAATTAATATTCAAAGAGCGTGCGATGAGATACTTAATCTCAAATTGTGTGTATGCAGGAACAATTTTAGCTCCAGGGACAAGCATGGTAAGTATTAAGACCAAATGTGAAATATCAATTGCATGGTTCATAATGAGTTGAACAAGTTTCTCACCTCATACTTTTTCATCTCGGCTTCTATAGATGCCTGCTTTGAGTTCTCCCCATAAACTAATAGACGCCATTTCCTTCCGAGCCTTGTTTCACATTATAAAGAAAGAAATCATCACAACTCCCAAGTTTAAATCTTTCTTTCGGATCAAGGTATTAATAACTAACCTAGCTATCTTCTTCAATAAATTGGGCGAATTGGTTATTCTTTATCACAAAAATTAACCACGTTAAATGTTTCCAATTGAGAGGTCAGGTAAGAATCATGAAATGCAAGTTAATCCATCTTACCTTAGACTACTCAAAACTTGCAGCCTTTGATATAAATTTTGGATATAAATATTTGGGGGAAAATCACACGTAATAAAAAAGTTAAATTCAATCTTTGATGCAAATTTTTTGTACATTTTAGATGCTAGAGGTCGCTTACAGGACTCCAACAAAAACTATAAATTGACAGGTTTCTCAATGAAAATGATGCTGATGTAATGTATCTTAATGAAGCCTTAGAGCTTACCAAGTGACTCCAACAAAAACTCCAAGGCCTTGCCCTTGTCCCACTTAATAGTAGGACGAATCTCAAACACCTGACCAATTCAAAACACACAAAAAAAAAAGCCCCAAGTTAATAAGAACTCGAGTCACATTCAGAGTTATAATCTAGATGCCAAAAGAAAGTAATATCTAACGAAATGACAACCAATAAAAACTCTAGAGATATAGATAAGGGTACCTTTCTCCCTTGAGTTAGCTTCAACTTAGGATACTCCTTGAGCACTGACCTCACTTGATCAGCCAATGCACTCCATCTCTGAACCCCACAACGGAAGAAAAAAACCTTGAGCACTGACCTCACTTGATCAGCCAATGCACTCCATCTCTGAACCCCACAACGGAAGAAAAAAATGTAAATTTTCCATTTATGGCATAAAATATGAAGTTGGTGCTCAGAGATAAAAAGGAATAATCTATCGACCTTTTCATCAACACATCTGAAGTGGACAGATACACAGAACTTGTTGTTCTCCACTTTGGCCCCTGGGGTGCCCTTAGTTCCCTCCACTAGAGCCTTGTACACCTTCATAAAGAAGACCCAGCAACAATCAACTTTTAGTATTAATCCGGCCCATATGTAACAAACTTATACAAGACGGCACGATGCAAACAAAAATAAAAAAATTAAAAATTAAAAAAATAAATAAAGATACACCCACCTCATCAATCATGGGCAAGAATTCACTAGCTGGCTGAAAAAGCACTGCCTTCGCCTGTAAGCCACACAAATTCAAGAAAATTATATAGGTAATTGCATCAAAACAGAATTTCTTATAGAAAAAAGTTGGGAATTTCAGAGTTATAAGCTACCTTTGTTTTGGTATGCTTTCTACCTCTAGCAGGACCCTTGATATCCATGCCGTGGCTGCCGGCATGTTCGCGTGGAAAACTGTTTTCTTTTTCATTGATATGATTGTCATCTTGGGTTACAAAGATCCGGTCTTTTATAGATCCGGTTTACACTAAATCAAAGAAAAAAATAAAAAGTACAACTTTCCTCTTTTGTGAACAAATCGCAAGCTCCTGGGTTTGTGCGAGTTGCTTGCTTGGTGTGGGGTTCGTTTGCCGCACGCGGGTTAATCCGTGGACCACCGCGGATCTAGATCCGTCGGATCTAACGAGTATGCGGGTATTATTCCACGACAGGAATAATAGCCGGAGGATAATCCACTGCAAGGGAATAATTGCGCTCAGACTTTCGAGATCTAAGGACCAAGCTTAGATCGGAGTGTAGCTCTCGTGTAAGATCTCGGATCTGTTCTTTCTTACCTCTCGAAATTCCTGCTTTTCTCTGAGCGTGGATGGTCGCCGGCAGGATCCAGATCCGAATGTGCAAGTCTTCTGGTTCTTCAAGCCATCCAGTTCACTCTTCAATCCGCAGAATTTCGGCTCTTGAAAGCTTCGACCTCTGAAACTGAAGCATCTCTAGCTATTTTATAGGCTCTCAGGACAGTGGCTGCCAAAAAGGGAGATGTCGGCCACCTCTGGCCACTAGTCGGCCACCTCGGGCCACTGTCGGCACCTCTGGGTGGCGGCACTGTTGCCTAGCCACTTGGAGGTGGCTCGGCTCATGCCGAGCCACCCAAGGTGGCTCGGCCACCGAGCCACCCGAGGTGGCTCGGCCTTGGCCGAAGCCACCGAGGTGGCTCGGCCACGAGCCACCTCAGGGGGTCGGCTTGCCGAAGCCACTTGAGGTGGCTTCGGCCACCGGAGCAACCTCAAGGTGGCTCAGCTAAGGCGAGCCACTTGAGGTGGCTCGGCTTTGCCGACCCCCGGGCGGTGGTTTTCCGAACTTTTCGCAGTCGTTTTCTCGTTGTTCTCGTTTGTCCTGTTTCGGTTGACCTGAGACTCTGATTTGGCCAGTAAGTTGGATTCCTGATTTGCAGTAAATCCGCTTCTGAAGTTCGAGTCCGAAATTGTCTTGGATTCGATCGTGATTCGTCGAGTCGCTCTCGGTTGGATGACTCGTTTTGATTCCTCAACTCATTAGCTTATTCTTGCGCACGCGGGTGGGATTCATCTCCGTCGCTTCCGTGCCGATTCGCGTCGATCTCGTAACCTCGTTTGGCTGCGTCGGTTTGTTGCCGAGCTATCTAGGGGGACCTATAAGCATTTGATATGCCTACAGATACCCCCTCCAAAGTATTTCAGTCTCGTTCTCTTTATAGAAGAGTCTGGATACTTTGGATATGATGTCCCACCTTCAGTCCGGTATAACGGGACCTTGCGGAATGGCTTCTGTTCTTCGACTCGCTTCGAACTTCTCCAGGCTTTTCGGTGCTTTTTTCGAAAGTTTCTGCTAAGAGTTCCGGTGCTGCATTTATTGGTCTGACCGTTTGTCGGAATTTTCTGAACTTGAAGTCGATCCTTTTAGGCCTGACCAGTTGATTTGTGGCCGTCGAGTCTTTATGCACAACACGCGTTGTCCGGGTTGTTGTTGTTGAGTATATCCTTATGGAGTAAGATAGCAGTTTATACTCGTATACTTTTCGGAGTATGTTAAGAAGCAGGTTATACTCGTATACTTTTCGGAGTAAAAGGCAGTTTATACTCGCTTAACTCTTCGGAGTGAGTGATTCTCTCTTTGCAACGCATGATTGGCGTGACCCGAGGGTTACGCGTTGGACCGGCGTTGACCCTGGGGTTTTGACGTCGTACGTTGCACCTTTTGCTTGCAACGCGTTGACTGGCGTTGACCTAGGGGGGGGATTATGCGTTGACCGGCGTTAACTTAGGGTTTTCGAATTTTGCTCGCCAACGCGGTTGACTGCGCGTTGACCTAAGGTTACGCGTTGTCCGGCGTTGACCCAGGCGTTTTGACGTCGTACGTCTGACCTTTTGATGCGCAACGCGTGTGACTGGCGGTCGACCTAAAAGGTTACGCGTTTGTCTGCGCGTAGACCTTAGGGTTTTGAACGTCGTAGTGGGTGCTCAGCGTCACCAGCCAACTAAAGAGCTGATGCCGTCAGACTTTCGTATCTTATAGAGTTTTGGCAAATCCTCCAGAAGCTTCAACGCGGTTTTGATGCGCCTTGTCAGCCGACTACCGTGTTGAGTCGGGGCTAGCATGCGGATTGTTTAAGTCCGTTCCGCATGTGGACGTACGCTAAGAGATTAACCCTTAGTGCTACATATTTGAAATACGTAGATTTCGTCTTTCTCACGGGAATAGACTACCGGCCAACGCGTGTTAGGCGTTGACTTAGGATTTTTGGCGAATCCTCAGCCTTCAACGGATTTGACATGCTTTTATCGATTATCCGTTTTGAATCGGCTTTCATGCCGGATTGTCTTAATCCGTTCCGCATGTGACGTTATGCTAAAGGAATGAAAACTCCCCTTAAGACTTGATGCTACGACTTCGAATACGTAGACTTTCGTCTTTCTCACGGGGAAATGACTACCCGGCGACGCGTGTTAGGCGTTGACTTTAGGATTTTGGCTAAACCCCAAGCCTTTTAACGGATTTGATTAGCCCTTTACTGACTACGTTGAGCTCGGGCTAGCATGCGGTTTGACGAAAATCCGTTCCGCATGGTACACGTTGCTGCGAAGGGAATGAACTCTTTAGGACGTTCTTGTGCTACGATGTCGAATCATAGACTTCGCCATTTGTACGCGAATAGGGCTACCCGGCACACGTGTTAGCGCTGTTGAACTTAGCGATTTTTGGCTAACCCCCAGCTTCAACGGGTTTGATTAGCCGTTTACCGACTTACCGTTCTTGAGTCGGGCTAGCATGCGGATTGTCTAAATCCGTTCGCATGTAACGTTGCGCTAAAGGTAATGAACTCCTTAGTACTTATGCTATGATGTCGATACATAGACTTCGCCATTGTCTACGGTAATAGGGCTACCCGGCCAAGCACGGTTAGGCTGTTGACTTTATCCCTACTTAGGTTTCGGGATAGAAATACCCCAGACTTGTATTTGGTGTCTTTTCGTACGCGAGAGGACTAAACGGCGACGCCGTGTTAGGCGTCGGCATATCCGGTTGCTTAGGATTCAGGATGACATTCCCCATGCGTGTAAGGCATGGAGGGATTTGCTGTTATATAGGTAATGCTTTGCATCAGGAGGAGCACGGCAAGTGCGTGTGGTGAACCGGCCATCAATGGATCATTAGAAATGCTAACTCGACGAAGACGCACAGGATATCATTATAACGGTTCATACCACAGATCTACACGAGCTAGCGGCAGAGCTGTTCCGAATATCGAGAGCATTCTGCTAGATAATCCTGTTCAACTAATGACGCGTTTATTCTATGGCGCAATATAGTGATACTACTTGATTCCACCATCCGACACATACTGAACGAGCTCGCATCAGATAGATGCTTCTTATGTGCATCGGAGACCGTAGAAGAAGCACCTCACTGAAATGACTCTGCGGCAGGCGTGAGTGGGCATATTAGAGTGCGCCGAGAACCTTCATCACAAGATACCAGCTTCAGCACATTAGTAGTAATATTAGTCCAGGGTGTCTAACAAGGCGTATGATACGGAGCGCCTACTCCGACGCGACTTAGTATTTAATATACCGACTAGTCTTAGATCTCCAGAATTATGGAATACATGTAGAGGAATTTGATGCGCACATACAGGAGAAGGTTGGTACCGGATTGATCAGAAGCGGATTAGCTTACGTATTTAAATTATTTAGGTAAGATCCATTTCCATTGTCGTCCCGACGGTCCCTCCAATTGTCGCTCAAAGCGACCGCCGTGGATTATCGAGACCCGAGATAGCGTCCAAAAACAAGTAAAGCAACAAGCGCAAAGAGGAGAATCGTGCACATCGGCCGCACCGCTTTCCGACCATTAATTATCTAACTCTCCAAGTGAGAATTACCCTGAAATACTAGGGAGGAAGGGAAGAAAATTTTTTATTACTGTGCCACATCCAAAATGGTTAAGGATCTGAGTACGTAAGACACAAGTGCACATATGTACAAAACGGGCGTAGCATAATCTCGCTGATTACTCAAAGGGCGCCTAGCGAATTAACACTCCAACAATGGGAAGAGGTATTATCTGGAAAAAGAAACTAATACTTCATGATAAAGAACACTTCGAGCGACGCTATACTTCATTTAACTGCAGAGAGTACCTCTAGACAAGAGATTATATCTCACTTAAAACATTTCACTTAAAAGATGGTCAGACCCTTAAAATCATTTCGTTGACACCCAATAATCACCTCGCGAATCAGCTTGGCAATTGACAGTGATGTGTTCACCAAAAGTATCTAAATCTGTGCGCTCTTGACTACTTATTTACCAATTGGAACGATGGTGCCAACTTTCCAATCGGAAGAAAGTCGCCCGTAGGCGGGTTAATATCGTACAGAATTATATCAGGCACAATCGTGGGTCATCTTCTGGCTCAAAAAGGCATGAAAATATTCCCCCCTCAGTTGGTCATGAGAGTAGAGGCCAACGAAATAATGAGACATCACCACTGTCGAGGTGATAAACGAAGAACCCACTTCTCAGTTTAGATAACTCCTCCATAAAGGGCAATGTTCATCAAAATTTTCCAGATTCTCGGAGTAGGGACACGCCCACTTTCTGTTTCTTTCTATCGCTGGAAATAGAAATATAAAATTCTTCACTTTCGCAGAATCAGGCGAACTAGAATATAACAATTCTTCGCTTCCTTGTTTTGGGTTCGCTCACCCTAAAAGAAAGACCGGAAATAGAAATATAAAATTCTCCTTTCCCGTACCAACCTTTTCTAAGGAGAATCGATCAATCTAGGATTCATGCCTAGGAAGTTTTATCCGCAATCCTAAGGCAGGATAAGTCTGCGCAACACGCGGCCACACTTGCCGGTTTAGTCTTTTCCGCACAAAAAGACACCAGAGTTCGATTCATGGTGGTAATATTCGATCCCTGAACCTAGTAAGGGATAAAGCCTGCGCATAACCTGCCGCTGCGGTTAGTTCTTTAACCCGTTAAAAAGAACACTCCGTCCGCATATTCACATTGCCGGCAGTGTTGTTATTAATAACACCCAAAATCCATGCCTTACACGATGTGGGAATGTATCTGAATTCCTTACAGAAGGGATATAGCCGACGGCCTAACACGCGTCGGCCGGTTTAGTTCTCTCGATAGAAAAAGACACCAGGCTCAAACAGTCTGGGTGTATTTTATCCCGAACCTAAGTAGGGAAAGTCAATACCTAACACGTGGTGTGCCCGGGAGCCTATACCGTAAAAATGGCGAAGGTCTATGATCTCGACCATCATTAGCAAAGTCTAACGGGAGAGTTCATTCCTTTAGGCGCAACGTTACCATGCGAACGATTTAGACAATCCGCAGCTAGCCCGAGTCAAACGGTAGTCGGTAAAGGCAAATCAAACCGTTGAATAAAACGCAAGCTGGTGTAGCCAAAAATCCTAAAGTCAACACCAACACGCACCGTCGCGGGTAGGCCTATTACCCCTAAACAATGGCGAAGCTCATGATTCGACATCGATAGCACAAAGTACTAAGGGAGTTCATTCCCTCTAGCACAACGTACATGCGGAACGCGATCTCCGTCAAAGACCGCATGCCTTAGCTACCGACTCAACGGAGTCAGTAAAGGGCTTAATCAAATCTTAAAGCTCTGGTTAGCCAAAAATCCTAAAGTCACGCCTAAACACGGGTCGCCGGGTAGCATTCCAGTGACGAAAGACGAACTTCCACGCTATTCGAAGTGTAGCACAAGTCTAAGGGAGTCATTACTTTAGCAATAACGTCACATCCGAACGCGACTAGACAATCGCCATGAAAGCCCGATTCAAACGTAATCGGATAAAAGCCATTCAAATCCGTTGAAGCCTGAGAAATTTCCCAAAAATCCCCTAATCAACGCCTAACTACGCCTGTGCCGGGTAGCTATCCCGTGAGAAGACGAAGTCCTACGTATTCAAATCGCTAGCACTTAAAAAAAGGGTTGTAACTCTCTTAGCGTAACGTCACATGCGGAACGACTTAAACAAATCCGCGCATGCTCCAGCCCGACTCAAACGGTAGTCGGTAAAGCGCGCATCAAACCCGTTGATGGATGAGGATTGCCAAAAATCCATAAATACGAAGCACTGACGCATCAGCTTCTTTAGTGGTCTCGTGACCTGTAGCAAACATTACGACGTTCTAAACAACCCTAAGGTCACGCCAGACAACGCGTACCTAGGTCAACGCCAGCTCAACGCTTCCCCATCAAAAGGTCAACGTACGACGGTCAAAACCTGAGGGTCAACGCCGGACAACGCGTAACCTTAGGTCAACGCCAGCGTATAAGTCAAACGCGTTGCGTTGCAAAAATTCGAAACCCTAGGTTAACGCGCGTCAACGCATAACCTAGGTCAACGCCGAGTCCAACGCGTTCAACGCAAAAGGGTCAACGTACGACGGCAAAACCCAGGTCAACGCCGTAACGCGTAACCCTGGTAGTCAACGCCAATCAATGCGTTGCAACGACGAAATCACTACTCCGAAAAGTATACGGATATACAACTGCTTCTTACTCCGAAAAGATATACGATATAAACTGCTTCTAAATACTCGAAAAGTATACGCAGCTAAAACTGCTTCTTACTCCAATAGGATAAACCAACAACACAAGCCGGACAACGCGTTGTGATAAAGACTCGCAGCCACAATCCAATGGTCAGCTAAAAGGAATCGACTCAATTCAGAAAATGTCCGACAAACGGGTCAGACAATAAATGCAGCACCGGAACCTTACAAACTTTCGAAAAAGCACCGAAAAGCCGGAGAAATGAAGGAGTCAAGAACAGAAGCCATTCCGAGGTCGTCTATACCGAACTAAGGTAGGACAATCATATCCAAAGTTATCCCAGAATCTTCTATAAAAGAACAGAACTGAAATACTTTGGAGGGCGGGTATCTGTAGGCATATAAATTGCTAAGGTCCCCTAGCAAGCCTCGGCACATAAGCCGACGAGCCAACGAGGCGACGAGATCGACGAAGGCGCACGGAAGCGACGAATGAATCCACCCGCGTGCAGAATCAACTAAATGAGTGAAGGAATCAACGAGTCATCAACACCGAGAGCGGGACTCGGCACGAACACGATCGAATCAAGATCAATTCGACCGACTCAGAACGGATTACTGCCAAATCAGCGGAATCCAACTTCTGCCAAATCAGGAGTCTCAGTCAACCGAAACCCGGACAAACGACTGACAACGGAAAAACGACTGCCGAAAAACAGTCGGAAAACACGCCCGGCGGGCTCGGCCAAACGAGCCACCTCAAGGTGGCCGGCCTTAGCTGAGCCACCTTGAGGGCCGAGTGGCGAGCCACCCTCAAGTGTCGGCCAAGGCGAGCCACCCCGGAGGATGCTCGGTGACGAAGACCTCGGTGCTCGGCAAGGCCGAGCCACCTCGGGGGCTCGCGTGGCGGTTCGAGCCACCTGTGGGTGGCTCGGCATGAGCGAGGCCACTCACAGGGCTAGCACCAGTGCGGCCACCCGAGGTGGCGACACGTGGCCCGAGTGGTGGCCGACAGGCGCGCAGAGGTGGCCGACATCTCCCTTTTTGCAGCCACTGTCCTGAGAGCCTTATAAATAGCGGCTAGAGATGTTCATTCGAGAGGGTCGAACTTTCAAGCAGCCAAACTCTGCCGAGCATTGCAGATGAACTCGGGAGCTTGAAGACCAGGAAGACTCGTCACATCTCGGATCTGACCTCGGCGACCGATCCACGTCAGAAAAGCAGGATTCGACGAGGAAGAAAGAACAGATCGAGATCTACACGAGACTACATCCAGATCTAAAGCTGGTCTTAGATCTCGAGAATACTGAGCGATTATTCATGGGTGATTATCCCTCCCCGGCTATTATTCCCTTCGGGAATAATACCCCATTACTGTGTAGATTCCGAACCGGGATCTACGATCCGCGCGGTGGTTCCACGGGATTAACCCGCCGGCGTCGGCCAAAAGACAACCCACACAGCAAGCAACCGCAAAACAGGAGCTTGCCGATTTGTTCACAGAGAGAAGTTGTAATTTTTATTGTTTTTCTTTGATTTATGTTAACCGGATCTATAAAAGACCGCCGATCTTAGTAACCTCCAAGATAGATGACATAATTCATATCAATGAAAACAGAAAAACAGTTTCCACCTGCGAACATTGCCGCAGCCACGCATGGATATCAAGGCTCCTGCTAGAGTAGAAAGCATACCAAACACAAGGATAGCTTATGAACTTTCTCGAAATTCCCAACTTTTTTCTATAGAAATTCTGTGTTTGATGGCACATTACCTCATATAATTTTCTTGAATTTGTTGTGGGCTTACAGGCGAGAGGCAGTGCTTTTTCAGCGCAGCTTAGTGAATTCTTGCCTCGATGATTGAATGAGGTGACGGGTATCTTTATTTATTTAGTTAATTTATTTTTATTCTTGTTTGCATCGTCCGTCTTGTATAAGTTGTTACATTCATGGCCGGATTAATCAAAAGTTGATTGATTGCTGCGAGTTCTTCTTTGATGAAGGTGTACAAAGGCTCTAGTGGATGAAAAGGCCCACCCCAGGGGCCAAAGTGTGAGAACAACAAGTTCTGTGTATCTGTCCACTTCAGATGCTCGTTGTTTGATGAAAAAAACGGTTCGATGAAATAGCCTTTTTAGCTCTGAGCCAACCAACTTTCATTTTGTTTTATTTCAAAATTTAAGATTGGAAAATTGTGACATTTGTGCTCCGTGTTGTGGGGTCAGAATTGTGAGTGCATTGGCTTGCATTTCAAGTGAGTCAGTGCTCTAAGGAGTGATCCTAAGTTGTGAAGCTAACTCAAAGTGGAGAAAGGTACCCTATCTTAAATCTCTAGATGGGGCATCGTAGATATTACTCTGTGCATCGTAGAGTAGAACGCTGAAAGGTGGACGCGAGCTGATAACGTGGGCCGCTGTTGGGGGGTTGTGGTTGGAAGTGGTCAGGTGTGGGGAAGTCGGCCTGACGATAAGTGGGGACAAGGCAAGGCCGTGTAGGTGTTGGGATCACTGTGGGAAGCTCTAGCCATGTAGGATGTACATTGACACCAGATGCACAATAGAACCTTCAATTAGAGTGTCAGGCCTTAACGACCTCAGCACTAAAATGTACAAAAAAAGTGCATCAAAGATAATAACTAACATTCCCCAAAAAACCAAGATATCAAAGCATTCAATGTAATCTAAAGAATTAACTGACAGATTACCTACCTTCCTCAATGAAACATAACGTGGTACATGACATTCGGTCCATGATTATGCCGTTAGCAGTTGTATGTGGATTAACCAAAAATACATTTGCTGAGAGAATATTCCCAGCATCCCATAAAATATTACAGTCTCAGGTGCAAGTGCCATTCAAATGCTGCAGGAATATTGGTGGTACCAGCCATTCCTCATAAAGGAAAAAAAAAATAAGGCCCAAAAATGACATTGGAATCAACCAATGAGACAGCCATTTAATATCCCATTGATGATTCAAGCTTGCCATATTTGCCTTATTATACCTGGACTATTAGTTTCAAACTGCCAATGTTCTACCATAAAATTAATAAGTTTTGTGCATATAGTTTCAAAGAAGGCTGACCGACTATCTACACCAATCACATGAGCACCATGAACTACTTGCTTTGTTTCAACCCAAATTGTGATTTCTGTATTCAACCGTAGACCACTAGACACGAGCTTTCTTGTTTCTGTCATGTAGCTCACACAGTTCGCCAAACTTATTCGGTATTTATTCTAGAAACTTTGTTCAGGACACCAGACGGCAATTCAAGATGGTGGCCTCCCTTGCATACTCCGAATTGAACCATTGTAACGAGAAGTAATA
>NC_033800.1:83715364-83718668 GCF_001876935.1 Asparagus officinalis
AGGGTATATAAATGCTACCAAAAATTAGAAAGGGTATACATAATACATGTGAAAGTTTTAAAAATTATAGTATTTTCATTACTTAATATATATCTATAATAGGCTCATACGCATATTTGTGATCATAGTTGTCTTGCGAGGCTATAATACACAGAAGGTTAACATATAAGAAGCTACACCAATGTATAAAAATTATAGCATTTGCACTTATTGCACTTATGCCAAAAAGTACACTGTACTTAAAGCACCCTATGATTTTAAAAATTATAGTATTTGCACTTATGCCATAAAGTACGCTATACTTAAAGTACAATATAGTTTTTGTTTGGTGCAATTTTTAAAAACTTTAGGGTATTTAAGTGTTAGTTTTAAAAAAATTTGGGCATATTAGTGCTATCCATATACAAGCGAGGGTATATAAGTTTGAATTTACTTTAGGACAAATAAATGTTGTAAAAAATAAGTGAGAGTATACAAGTGTAAAGTAAGAGAAATTCTATAGTATTTTAGTGCAATATGTCACGCCCCGCTTCCCAAAATACTAGGGAATCGGGACGCGAGCAAGCTCGCGACGTATTAAACTGAGAAGAGATAAGTGCTAGACCCCGTCTTCTCAATCTAATGCGCTAAGCGTCAAGCAAATATAAAACGAAGGCACAGGTCCCCGATCATAATCAGCAAGAATATAATAGGCAAACTCAGAATAAAAGAATACATATCATATCACAAATGAACATCATCCAAGACATAATGATACGGGTCCAACATACCCTTATACAAACTATCTGAATGAAATACTGGAGAATATAAAAATACACTGATCAAAAGGAAATGAAAGAACTACAAAAGTAAACTGGGACCATCAAAGAATAGGCTTCGACTCCTTCTTCTGCTCCGTCTACATGTCACTTCTGTGAACCTGTTCTTCCTCTAAGTCTGACGTACACCAGAGAAAACAGGTGTACGTCAGGTGCATGGTGCACGGCAAGACCCGACCCCACAAAGAAAATAGAACGAATGGAAATCCAATGCGAAAAACGATACGATAATAGAAACAACAAAAGAAGTACAACTAAAATCCACAAATCAACATGAAAATACTACTAAATCATGATAACATAAAGCATCCAGAATCAATCAGGTAACGAGATCATGCAGCTAGCGATCAGAAATCATCCAAGCAACAAGGCTATACAATAGATGGAATTAATATTTAAAAATCTACAACAAGAGACGTAGTACGTCGAGCGAAATAATCCAAACAAGGAAACCCTCATGTATATACCATATGTCTCAAATTGTAGATAATTAAATATTGACCCCGATCTATGTATGAAAAGAAAACAACTAGCCATCCTATCACAATTCACTGGTCACTATCTCACACAGAGTCAAAGTTTACTTTATCGGATATCTGATTAACAACCACATCTCACTAGTACCTCAGACCCGCCCCAGTGCGAAACGATTCACTGGTGCGTGCCTGGAAATCACAATACCACTGCTCCTCAGACCCACCCCAGTGCGAAACGATTCACTGGTGCGAGCCTGGAAATAATCAACAATCATAATATCACATCACCTCAGAAAAAATAATCTTTTCCAAAATAGATTACTTTAAAAATAATCCCTTTTCCAAAAATTTCCATTAAAATTATTTAACATTCAAAACTAACCCATTTTCCAAAATAAATTCTTCTAACTTATTTATTATTATAATAATTCAAATTAAACCATTTTTCCAAAATAAACTCTTTTAAAAATTATTTCTCATAATGATAATTCTAATTAATCTAGAAAAACATTAATTTATCATTTGAAATCATTTAATATTGTCGTCAACAGTCCCACGCAGATAATCATATTACAACTAATCTACACTTATAATTAATAATTATTGAAACAACAAAGAGAGGCGGGATCTTGCACATAAATAATCTACGATGAATATAAAAATTGGAACAAAACTAAACAAGGATCGGGATCTTGCCTTGGGTATATCGTGGGCTGTAATAGGGGTCGTCGGGTGGTTGCACAGCGTTACGACGGGTTTCGCGGAATCGACGGCTAAAATAACAATTTGAGTGTTAATGCGGCGTGCGATATTCGAACGACTATAACGAGGTGTACATAAGGAGCCCAAGTGAAAGGAATATACCGTATGATAGACAACACGAAGGACTACGCACCGGTGAAGGAATCGACGGGAACGGAGGTCGGAGTTGGCCGGAAAACGCGTGCGAAGTTGGCTCCGAACTGCAGTTTTCTGCAGTGAGCTCACTGATTCGAGCTCGCCGGCGGCGGTGGCCAAAGCAGCGGCCGCGGGGTGTTCAGGCGGCGAAGCTGAGACGACGGGGTTGGGCTGGAGTCAACGACGGCGAACGGTAGCTGGTCGGGGCTGATCTTGAGCTCGAGGCAGCGGCGCGCGGGTCTGAGCTCAATGGGGACGTCGGAGGAGGGGATTGGGTGGTCGTGGAGCTCGTCGGAGGTTGGAGCGGTGACTGGAGCTGCGGCGAGCGGCGCGGGGCGGCGCGCGGGTCTGAGCTCAATGGGGACGTCGGAGGAGGGGATTGGGTGGTCGTGGAGCTCGTCGGAGGTTGGAGCGGTGACTGGAGCTGCGGCGAGCGGGTGATTGAGTGATTGGGTGAGAGATTTTGTTGGATTAAAATAGAGAGAGAGAATAATATTGAGGGAGAGTGTCAGAGAGAGATAGATTGAGAGAGATTGGAGAGAGAGTAAAAACGGCGGAGAATTTAATGAGGGAGAGAGCGTGGGATAGGGTGGTTGGGAGGATGTGGGTTGAGGGCTGGGGGAAAACACGAGGCGGAGGGATTTGCGTGAATTGGGGAGAGAGATACAGAGTGAACACCGATGAGAGGAAAAACATAGGGAAAAATACCCCTTTAAATAATTTAAAAATATCATAAAATTTATTCCAAATAAATATTAAAATTTTATGGTCAAAATAATAGTAACAATAATAATGATGAATAATTTACTATTTATTTAAATATTTTACCAAAACAATTAAATTTATAATTAGCAAAACTTATTAAAATAACATAATACCGTATTTTTAAATCATAGAAAATTCTAGAGAAATTGGGAAAAATACAAATACTCTTTTAGAAAAATAATATTTAATATTTAAATACCAGAAAATTATTTAAACCCGTTTTAGAAATTTACGGTCATTACATTCTACCCCCCTTAAAACAAATTCCGTCCTCGGAATTAAAAATAAGAACCCCAGGGACAGATACGGAATTGTCCATAAGCAGATGAGACAAGAAACAAGAAACAA
>NC_033800.1:83725809-83769243 GCF_001876935.1 Asparagus officinalis
CGTATTTTACCATATTTCCTTAGCTGCTCGCGGTCGACCGAATTTTTCGGTCGGTCGACCGACTAAGTTTTTCGGTCGACCGAATGTTTATTTCGGACGACCAAAATTTCCTTCAGTCAACCGCGACTTTTTTAAACGGTCGTTTTGCCTCGTTTGTTGTGCTTTCACTTAATAGTGTTTGGCACAGTCTGAGGTAACAACCTGAAAAGTAGATTATCTTCCTAAATAGGAAGATTGGGTTTTTGTTTTTAATTGGTTTAAACTCTTTTATAAAAACCCCCCAGACTGCTTCTTCTTCCCTAGCCCTAACGTTTGCAAAAACCAGAGAGCTCTGTTTTCCTGAGAAAATTTTCAAATCTGTTTTTCTCTGTGTTTTTGTGTGTGATTCACTTCCCAGCTTCAGTAACCTTTCTCTTTGTCATAGGGGTTGTGTAAAGAGAGAGTCTTTTACTTTTTTCTTCTGCTGTGAGGGTGAGATCTTGTGTAAGATCTACTGTGAGGGTGTGATCTGTTGAGATCAAACTGTGTAGTGAGAGAGATCGTGTGGGATCGCTGTGTAGACGAAGTTCCGGCTTCCAAACCGGGTGTGTAGTGGATTTCTCCTCGAGAGTGGGGAGCGGGGACGTAGGCCAGAGGGCCGAACCTCGTTAACACATCGCGCGTCAAGGATAACGAACTCCTAACCCTATCTCTCTTACTTTTATCGCATTTTTGTTTTGTGTTTTGCTTGTGCTGAATTTATATTGCATATTAGAGCCTCTTGACCCTAATCACCCCCCCTCTAGGGTCCAACAATTGGTATCAGAGCTTGGTCTCTATATCAGTTTTTGGTTTAACAACCTTAGAGAAAAGATCTAATGGAGGCCTCTTTGAATATGCATATGTTGGAAGGACAATCCACCACTAGACCACCTCTCTTCACAGGGACCAATTTTGCTTATTGGAAGGCTAGGATGAGAATTTACCTTCGTTGCATTGATCTTGACATCCTAGGGCTTATAGAAAAGAAATATGTAGAGAAGTCCAAAGTTGAGAACATGTCCGATGATGAAAGGCACCTTGCCAATCTCAATGCTAAGGCCATGAACGCCTTAATCTGTGGTCTTTCCCCCAATGAATACAATAGGGTTTCCACGTGTGCAACCGCATACGAAATTTGGCAAAAATTATGTGTCACACATGAAGGAACACCCCAAGTTAAGGAATCTAAGATTAGTGGACTCATGCATGATTATGAGCTATTTAAAATGCTTCCTAATGAATCCATTGATGCTATGTTTTCCCGTTTTACTAATATCATCAATGAATTACATGGTCTAGATAAGCAATTATCCATTCAAGAGATGAACTACAAGATACTTCGCTCATTGACTCCGGCATGGGAGCCCAAGGCTACGGCCATTGAGGAAGCTCATGACCTCACTATCTTAGCTCTTGATAGTCTCATCGGAAAGCTCAAAGTGCATGAGAAGAAGCTCAAGGGGAAGGAGAAGGAGGAAGTGCCATCACGAGAAGTTGAGGAGCCGTCACCAAAGTTGAAGACCATAGCTCTCAAGGGAGCTAGTGACAACTCATCTTCGTCGTCGGAGAGTGAAGTTGATTTTTCTAGAGAAGTGGCTCATCTCTCTAGAAGAATCTCTAGACTTATAAAAATGAACAAAAAATTTAACCCTCGATCTAACAACAAGTTTTCCTCTCGTGTAGGTAAATGTTTTGAGTGCAATGAACCGGGTCACATCGCTAAGGATTGCCCCAAGCTCAAAGAAAAGTACATGAAGTACAAGAAGAAGAAGGCTATGTATGCCGGATGGGAAGAATCCGAACCAAGTGACTCGGATAGTGATGAAGAAGGAGCCAAACTTGCTCTTCATGACCCAAATGTTTGTTTCATGGCAAATGAACATGAGGTAATATCCGAGGCCGAAAGTGAATCTTTTTATATGCAATGTGACATAGCTATGGCTTTAGAAGAGTTGAACTTTGAATTTAAAAGAATGTCTAAAGAATACTCTTCTTTCAAAAAATTGCATGCCTCTTGTGATATTAAGCTAGAACAACTAACAACCTCTCTTGCTCTAAAAGATGAATTGCTTGGAGATCTCGATTTTGAGAACAAGCAATTAAGATCAAAGATTGAAAGACTAGAAATTGAGGGTTGTAGGACTAGACCCACTCATGCTTATGCCAACTACAATCACCATGGTAGAAATAGGTTTCATGGTTCTAACATTCGTACATACAAAAGAAATTTTGTATGCACCTATTGTATGAGACATGGACACATTTCTACTCATTGTAGAATTAAAGACAATGAAGATTTTTATGGTTTGATATGGGTACCCAAAGGTACCAAAACTACTAACCACCAAGGACCCAAGACATGGGTACCTAAAGCTACTACACCTTCATCTTCTTCTTTTGTAGGGAACGTCACGGCAACGACGTAAGGAGATGTGGTACCTTGATAGTGGTTGCTCACATCATATGACGGGCAACAAAGAGTTATTTGCAACCCTATCAAGGATTGAAGGAGGCAATGTCTCCTTCGGTGGTGGTGAGAAAGGTAAAATCATTGGTATCGGTTCTATTGGTAAGAAACCCTCACCCATTATTGAAGATGTTTATTTAGTAAATGGCTTGAATCATAATCTTCTTAGCATTAGCCAATTAAGTGATAAAGGTTTTGATATTTCTTTTAAACCGGATAAATGCATCATTAGTATGGATGGAAAAATTGTTTTTATTGCAAATCGCAAGTCTAATGTTTACATTTTTGAGATGAATGAGTTAGTGAATCAAGATGTGAAGTGTCTTGCGGCAATTGATGAAAATCCTTGGATTTGGCACAAGAGACTTGGACATGCAAATATGGAGTTAATATCAAAATTGTCTAAGAAGAATCTTGTGAAAGGGCTACCTAGCTTGCACTTCATAAAAGATACAATTTGTGAGGATTGTGCCAAAGGTAAACAAACAAAGTCTTCTTTCAAATCCATCCATGAGGTATCGACTTCTAAACCCTTGCAATTACTTCATCTTGATTTATTTGGTCCTATGCGTGTTACCTCTCTTGGAGGCAAACACTATGTTTTTGTGATTATTGATGATTTTTCTCGTTTTACATGGACAATATTTCTTGCTAAGAAAAATGATTGTTTTGAAGAATTTGCTAATCATGTTAAAAGAATTGAAAATGAAAAGGATTTGAAAGTTGTTAAAATAAGAAGTGATCATGGTGGTGAATTTCAAAATGAATTTTTCTATGATTTTTGTGCTCATCATGGTATAACTCATATGTTTTCCGCTCCTAGAACACCACAACAAAATGGTGTTGTTGAACGGAAAAATCGCACCATACAAGAGATGGCACGCACTATGCTTAATTCTTTTGATTTGCCAAAATATTTTTGGGCGGAAGCCGTCAATACGGCTTTCCATGTTTTTAATCGTGTTTTGATTAGACCAAAGCTTAAGAAAACTCCTTATGAACTTTATTATGGAAAAACTCCTTTCATTGGTTATTTTCGTGTCTTTGGTTGCAAATGCTTTATTTTAAATACAAAAGATCACCATGATAAATTTGATTCCAAAATTGATGTTGGTATTTTCTTGGGTTATGCACCTCGAAGTAAGGCTTATAGGGTCTTCAATAAACGAAGCCTCGTTGTTGAAGAGTCTATAAACGTTACTTTTGATGAGACTAATGTTGGCTCTCAAGTTGTGTTGCCTAGGAAAGATGATGATGATGATATTGAGGGAGGATTGGACTTGTTGCAAATCAATGACACTCCCTCTATAGAAGTTCAAAAGGATGTGGATAGCACAAACGCTCAAGATCAAGTTGAACCACCTAAAGCTTGGAAATTCACATCAAATCATCCAAAGGAACAAATCATTGGGAGCCCTTCAAAAGGAGTTATAACTCGCTCAAAAGCCTTGAGTGAATGTGGTAATGTTGCATTTCTATCTCAACTAGAACCTAAAAAGGTTAATGATGCTTTAAATGATGAGTTTTGGGTTTTGGCTATGCATGAAGAATTAAACAATTTTCAAAGAAATGAAGTTTGGAAGTTAGTTCCTAGACCTAACAATGCTAGTGTTATTGGTACAAAATGGGTTTTTAGAAACAAACTTGATGAACATGGCATTGTAACTAGAAATAAAGCTCGTTTGGTTGCCCAAGGATACAATCAAGAGGAGGGCATAGACTATGATGAAACCTTTGCACCGGTTGCAAGGTTGGAATCTATTAGGATGTTTTTGGCATTTGCTAGTTTTAAAAATTTCAAACTATTTCAAATGGATGTCAAAAGTGCTTTCTTAAATGGTTTTATAGAAGAGGAAGTGTATGTTGAGCAACCCCCCGGTTTTATAGATCATGCTTTTCCTAATCATGTTTACCGGGTACAAAAAGCTTTATATGGGTTGAAACAAGCTCCTAGGGCTTGGTATGCTCGCCTCTCTAGTTTTCTTATTGAAAATGGTTTTTCAAAAGGAACAATTGATAACACACTTTTTGTGAGAAAAAGGAAAAATGATTTCATTTTGGTTCAAATATATGTGGATGACATTATTTTTGGTGCTACTAATGAATCCTTGTGCAAGGAATTTTCTAAAGTTATGCAGGATCACTTTGAGATGAGTATGATGGGAGAGCTTACATTCTTTCTCGGGCTCCAAGTCAAGCAAACTAAGGATGGGATCTTCATTTCACAAAGCAAGTATGCGAAGGAATTGGTGAAGAAATTCAAGTTGGAGAATTCTAAGCATGCGCCTACTCCCATGAGTACTAGTGTTAAGCTTGATGCGGATGAGAGTGGTGAAGATGTGGACCAAAAACTATACCGAGGTATGATAGGTAGTCTTCTTTATCTCACCGTTAGTAGACCCGATATCATGTTTAGTGTGTGTGCATGTGCACGTTTTTAAGCATCTCCAAAAGCATCTCATTTAATTGCAGTTAAAAGGATCATTAAGTATGTTAATGGAACTTTTAACCTTGGCTTATTTTATCCAAGAAGCACCTCTTTTGATTTATATGGTTTTTGTGATGCCGACTTTGCCGGATGTAAGGTAGATCGCAAGAGTACTAGTGGAACATGCCAATTCTTAGGAAATTCCCTTGTTTCTTGGGCTTCCAAGAAACACTTGTTTCTTGGGCTTCCAAGAAATAAAATTGTGTTGCATTATCCACTACGGAAGCGGAATACATTACCGCCGGCTTATGTTGTGCTCAAGTTTTATGGATGAAACAAAGCTTAGTTGACTATGATTTGAACTTTCAAAATATTAAAATCTTTTGTGATAACACAAGTGCTATAAATATTTCCAAATCTAGAACTAAGCATATTGACGTGCGCCATCATTTCTTACGCGATCATGTAGAGAGACAAGATGTATCCCTAGTATTTGTTGACACAAAATCTCAACTAGCGGATATATTTACTAAGCCTCTTGGAGAGGATGATTTTTGTCGCATAAGAAATGGTTTGGGCTTATGCACTATGTGAAAGTTCTACATTGCTTGCTTGTTTAGTTGCATTTTGCATTTTGTATTTCTCTTTTACCCTATTTTTTATGGTGACAAAGGGGGAGAAAAATCTCCTCATTTGTTGCACATACTTTTGTTGCACATACTTAGGGGGAGCTCATAGATAGGGGGAGCACCTATCTATAAACTATTTTATTTTTGCTCTTATATAATGGGGGGAGATTGTTAGCCCTTATGTTTTGATGATGTTCTTACAACCACCATTATCGGTACTAATGGCTTATTGAGTGTAAATGTAGCAAATTCCTTTATTAAGCTCGTTAGTGCCATTAATGGAGGATGGATGGAATATACGCTACAACGAAGATATCCAAAGGAGGAGGAGGCCAAGAGATGAAGCAACGTTATTGCAAGAATGACAAATTCGAATAAAAGCATCATCCGATTCAAGCTATATCAAAGCTCAAGTATTGTTCTCTATATGAGGATATTAGCTTTCTTTTGCTTTTCTCTCTAGTGCTAGAATGTAGGCAAAGAGTTACTGATTTTACTTGAAGCTATTGGGAATCACACACACGTTTTCATACTTGTGTTTTTTAAGCGTTTTCACAAAATACTATTTTTCACAAGTATGAGGACCTATCTGCAAAATTCTTTTTTCAAACAATTTGTTTTTAGTATTAAAAATATTTTACAAAGTTTCAGAATTTTCAGAGGTCAAATAAATATTTTGCAAATATTTCAAGTTGGTCAAAAATCTGTTTTCTGCAAAATGTCAGAAAGCGGTCGACCGGTCCGGTCGACCGCTCCCATGACCATTCCTCAGAATTTTCCAGAGAGGTCGTCGGTCGATCGGTACGGTCGACCGAAATCTCGATTTTCAAATCGGTCGGCCGCGCCGGTCGACCGACGATGGCTCTCTTTGTTTTCTAAGTTTTCATAGCGGCTGGCGGTCGACCGAATTTTTCGGTCGGTCGACCAACTAAGTTTTTCGGTCGACCGAAGGTTTATTTCGGACGACCAAAATTTCCTTCAGTCAACCGCGACTTTTTTAAACGGTCGTTTTGCCTCGTTTGTTGTGCTTTCACTTAATAGTGTTTGGCACAGTCTGAGCTAACAATCTGAAAAGAAGATTATCTTCCTAAATGGGAAGATTGGGTTTTGTTTTAAAATGATTTAATCTCTTCTATAAAAACCCCCCAGACTTCTTCTTCTTCCTCAGCCCTAACGTTTGCAAAAACCAGAGGAGCTTTCTGTTTCCTGAGAAAAATTTTCGAAGCCTGTTTTCTCTCTGTTTTAAGTGTGATTCACTTCCCAGCTTCAGTAAACCTTCTCTTTGCTATAGGGGCTGTGTAAAGAGAGGTTCTTGCATCTTTTCTTCTGCTGTGTGAGTGAGATCTTGTGTAGATCAACTGTGAGGGAGTGTG
Organism: Asparagus officinalis; assembly: GCF_001876935.1. NCBI lineage: Eukaryota > Viridiplantae > Streptophyta > Magnoliopsida > Asparagales > Asparagaceae > Asparagus > Asparagus officinalis. Next base: position 83,732,728 of record NC_033800.1, read on the forward strand.
ATCTGTTGAGATCAAACTGTGTAGTGAGAGAGATCGTGTGGGATCACTGTGTAGACGAAGTTCCGGCTTCCAAACCGGGTGTGTAGTGGATTTCTCCTCGAGAGTGGGGAGCGGGGACGTAGGCCAGAGGGCCGAACCTCGTCAACACATCGCGCGTCAAGGATAACGAACTCCTAACCCTATCTCTCTTACTTTAATTGCTTTACTATTTTGTGGTTTGCTTGTGCTTAATTTTTATTGCATATTAGAGCCTCTTAACCCTAATCACTCCCCTCTAGGGTCCAACAGGTTTTCTATTTTCAGCAGAGAATAACTCAAGCAATCCCACATTTCAAAATATGATCCAAAGTACCAAGGAATAAAATCATCAAATTTCACAAATCGTCCTGGAAGAACTTCAAAAGAGGATATTTTGTTAAATTCTTCAAGTAAATCAGGACTTTTTAAGTATATGATGATTTCATTGTCAACATTTGTATGAATTTGCTTAGCTTTCTTAGCTCTAGACATGATGAAACAGAAAAATAACTGAAAATACAAAGATCAAGTTGAGAAATTTACCACAGATTGTTGAAACCCTAGATTAGTCGACTATTACTTGGTGTAGTCGACTACTGAACCTGACAGACCTCAGAAGATGATGAACTTGATAAAAATTTTGAGAAGAATTGAGAAGAAAGATGATGCCCTAACTTGGAATCGGTGGGTTCTGAAGAGAGGAAGAAGAAGACTCGGTTATAGGATAAGTTAGTGGGTAGTTTTTAGGTTTTTATTTTTTCTTTTTTAAAAGAATTACATTGTATGGTCCAGATTTAACTGTAAAATAAATGAAAGGTGAAGATTTTATCTTAGATATGTGGCTAGGATTGATAGAGTTAAAAATCTATGGTTGAGATGAACTCTACTTTAATGAAATGGGTATTGGGTTTTGGGTTTTGGGTTTAAAAAAAATCCAATAAGCTTTAAAACTGTAAAACTGTGAATTCAGTATTAGTAGTCGACTAGTAAGAAAAGTAGTCGACTACACTGTAATCGACAGAAAGTTAATTTTTAGATTTTGACTCAGAGTAGTCGACTATAGGTGAAATTAGTCGACTACACTATAATTGACAGAAAGTTGATCTTCAGATTTTAACTTAGAGTAGTCGACTATAGGTGAAATTAGTCTACTACACTGTAAATCACAGAAAAACTTATATGCAATGCTTGTGCATGTAGTCGACTATAGGTCAAATTATTCACAGAAAAACTTATATGCAATGCTTGTGCATGTAGTCGACTATAGGTCAAATTAGTCGACTATTAAGGGTATGTATGCTAGTCGACTATAGGTCAAATTAGTCGACTATTAAGGGTATGTATGCATATGTGTTTGTTTTAAAATTTTAGTTTAAATCTTCAATTGAACTTATACCTAATTCTCTTCTTAATTTAACATAAATTTCTTCTTTTAGGGTTTTGTTAATATATCTGCTATTTGTTTATCAGTAGGTATAAATTCTAATGAAATGTCACATTTAAGCACATGATCACGTAAGAAATGATGTCTAATATCAATGTGTTTTGTACGTGAATGTTGAATAGGATTTTTAGATAAATTAATTGCACTAGAATTGTCACACATTATGGATGATATTGGACAATTTATGTCATAATCAGATAATGTTTGTTTCATCCATAAAATTTGAGCACATGCAAGACTTGCAGCAATATATTCAGCTTCAGTCGTTGATAATGATACTGAATTTTGCTTCTTACTAAACCAAGATACAAGTGAATATCCTAAGAAATGACATGTTCCACTTGTACTTTGTCTATCGGATTTACATCCGGAAAAATCAGCATCACTATATGAAATTAAATCAAATGTGCTATGTTTTGGATAAAACAATCCATAATTTGTAGTATCTTTAAGATATCTAAACATTCTTTTCACTGCTTTAAGATGTGATTCTTTAGGATTTGATTAAAATCTAGCACATAAACATACACTAAACATAATATCAGGTCTACTTGCAGTAATGTAAAGAAGTGATCCAATCATACATCGATAAAGCTTTTGATCAACATTCTTACCATTTTCATTTTTGTCAAGTGATGTAGTAGTACTCATTGGTCTTACCATTTTCATTTTTGTCAAGTGATGTAGTAGTACTCATTGGTGTTGGTTTGCTTGTTGTATTTTCTATTCTAAAGTGTTTGAGTAAATCTTTTGCATACTTGCTTTGATTGATGAATATTCCTTCTTTCAATTGTTTAATTTGAAGTCCAAGAAAGAAATTCAGTTCACCCATGTGACTCATTTCAAATTCATCCTGCATAGTCTTAGCAAATTCTTGACAAAGATTATTGTTAGTAGAACCAAAAATAATATCATCTACATATATTTGAATTAGTAAAATATCTTTATTTATTTTCTTAATAAATAATATTGAATCAACTTTTCCAATTTCAAAACCTGAAGTTAAAAGAAACTTCTTTAATCTATCATACCAAGCACGATGTGCTTGTTTAAGACCATATAAAGCTTTCTTAAGTTTAAAAACATGATTTGAAAAACTTTTATGTTCAAAACCTAGAGGTTGTTCTACAAAAACTTCTTCTTTTATAAAACCATTTAGAAATACACTTTTAACATCCATTTGAAATAATTTAAAATTCATAAAGCATGCAAATGCAAGTAAAATTCTAATTGATTCTAAACCAGCAACAGGTGCATAAGTTTCATCATAATTAATTCCTTCTTCTTGATCATAACCTTGAGAAACTAATCTAGCTTTGTTTCTAACAACTTGATCAGATTCATCTAATTTGTTTCTAAAAATCCATTTTGTTCCAATAATAGATTTATTTTGAAGTCTTGGTATAAGATCTCAAACACTGTTTCTAGTAAATTGATTTAGTTCATCTTGCATTGCAATTATCCAAAAATCATCAAGTAAGGATTCTTTTATATTTTTAGGTTCAATATTTGAAATAAAAGCAGTATGAGCAATCAAATTAAAATGAGATCTAGTAGTTACTTTATCAGAAATATTTTCAATGACTAAATCATGTGGATGATTTTTAACTTCTACAAAATCTTTAGGTAAATCATTTTGTAAATTATTATCTTTTGTAATATCTAACATTGGAGTATCATGAATAGTATAAATTATATCATCATCATTATTTAAAACAATGGGTGGTTTTGAAAAAATTTTATCAAAAGAAACATGTAAAGATTCTTCAATAACTAAAGTTCTTTTGTTATATATTCTATATGCTTTACTATGATTACAATATCTAACAGAAATTCCTTCATCAGATTTAGAATCAAATTTATCTAAGTTATCTTTTGTGTTTAAGATAAAACAATTATAACCAAAAACTTTAAAGTAAGATACTTTAGAAATTTTATTATAAAATAATTCATAAGAAGTTTTCTTTAAAATAGGTCTTAATAAAACTCTATTTAATACATAACAAGCTGTTGATACAGCTTCTGCCCACAAATATTTTGGTAAATTACTATCACACAACATGGTTCTAGCACATTCTTGTAAAGTTCTATTTTTTCTTTCTACAACTCTATTTTGTGGAGCAGCACAAGGAAAAGAAAATGTATGTGATATACCATGTTTATCACAAAAATTTGCAAATAATTCATTTTTAAATTCACCTCCATGATCACTACGTATAGAGATAATAGAAGTAGATTTTTGATTTTGAATTCTTTTGCAAAAAATAGAAAATTCATTAAAAGCGTCATTTTTATGTTTAAGAAAAATTACCCATGTGAATCTAGAATAATCATCAACAAGAACAAGTACATATTTACTTCCATTTAAAGATGCTACTCTAGAAGGACCAAAAAGATCTATGTGAATTAATTCTAATGGTCTACATGTAGATATTACATTTTTAGATTTGAAAGAAGATTTGTGCATTTTTCTTTGTTGACATGCATCACAAAAATTATTTTTAAAAGACATCTTAGGTAAACCATTTACTGAATCATTTTTAGAAATCTTAGAAATGTGTTTAAAGTTAACATGTCCAAAACGTTTATGCCATAAAATAGAATCATTAGATGATGCAATAAGACAATGTTCATTTGAAATATTTTTCATAGATAAAACATATATGTTATTTTTTCTATGGCCTTTAAAAATAATAGTTATTAAATCAATATCATAAATTAAGCAAGATTCTTTTTCAAAAATAATTTTAAAACCTTTATCACAAAGTTGACTGATACTAAGTAAATTATGTTTAAGACCATCAACTAATAGAACATTATCAATAATAGGTTTGTTTGGATTACCGACAGATCCAATACCGATGACTTTTCCTTCGTTGTTATCTCCAAAAGTAACAGTACCACCATCCTTGTTTTGAAAAGATGACAATAATTGTATATTTTCAGTCATATGTTTGGAGCAACCATTATCCAAAATCCACCTATCTTTCTTGGGTACCTGAAATAATGAACAATTACAATTTTGGTACCCATACTATGTTGGGACCTTTAAATTAGCCTTTAGGAAACCAAACCCATGAAGAGTTTGATTTGCCTAAGTAGTTAGTTGATAAACAAATATTTTTAATAAAATCAGAAATATAAAAATTCTTATGTAAAGAAGTTAATTCTTTTGGAACCTAAATAGAAAAGAATTTTGATTTCTTTTTACACAAATTTTCATTTCTATATTCATACAAATCACAAGAAGGTTTTACAAAAATTGTTTTCTTCGATTTATTTTTATTAAATTGAAAACCTAATCCTTTTGTCTTTTGTGATTCTTTTTGAAAAGAAAGTATATTATTAAGATTTTCTTTACCTTTATTGAATTTGCTTACATTCAAACATATATCCTCATATTTTGATTTAAAAGAAGAAATATCTTTATCTAAACTATTAATGCAAATTTTTAAATCATTACATTCTGATTTTAAATAAATATTCTCATTAGATAAACATTCATTTTCTTTAAGCAAAGAATAATTTTCTTCTTTCAATTTAATTACTTGAGAATTAGAAATATTAGAGGAATTTAAATCAAAAATTTCTTCAAGTAATCTTTTATTTTTACCTTTAAGAAAATTATGTGAAGTTTTTAATCTCACAAAAGTTTCATATAATTCCTTGAAAGCATCTAAAAGTTCTTCATTGTCACTTACTTCATCTTGTGCCATAAAACACATGTGAGCGCTTTCCTTTTCTTCAATATCTTCATCTGAAGATGACTCATCACTATCATCCCGAGTGACTGCCATTGCTTTCCTTTTCTTGTTATTTTGAATGTTGTTGAAGTTGTTGAAATAACTTGATTTTTCTTATTCTTCAACATTGGACAATCTTTCTTCATATGACCTGGTTTATTACACTTAAAACAAAGAGGGTTATTTGAAATTAAACTCTTAGATTTAAAATTACCTCGTTTTATAAATTTTTGAAATTTTCGTGCAAACATGCCCATTTCTTCATCATCATCATCTGAATCTTCTTTATCAAAAGTAGTATTGAATACAAGTACTTTCTTGTTCTTTGTTTCTTCATCATTCTTTCTATCTTTAATTTGAACTTCATACACCATAAAATTTCTGATAAGATTTTCAACCGTAAGAGTTGACAAATCATTGGCTTTTTTAATTGCGGTAACTTTATTTTCCCATTGTGGAGTAAGTGATCGTAGTATTTTTCTTACCATCTCGACTTGTGTGTATATTTTTCCAAGACCAATGAGAGAATTTGTGATGTCGGTGAATCTTGTGAACATTTCTCCAATAGTCTCATTTTCCTTTATCTTAAATAATTCGAATCTGTGTACAAGAACAGAAATTTTAGATTCTTTAACTTTATTTGTACCTTCATGAGTTACCTCAAGTGTATGCCAAATATCATATGCAGATGTGACCGTTGACACCATATTGAACTCATTCTTGTCAAGTGCACATAATAGTGCATTCATGGCTTTAGAGTCCAAATTTGCATTGTTCCTTTGTGATGTAGTCCATTCTGAAAAAGGAGTTGTAGGCTTCTCATATTTTGTTTCCACAACATTCCAAAGTTCATAACCGATAGATTGAAGGTAAATCTTCATTCGGCATTTCCAATAGTTGTAGTTCAATCCATCGAATATTGGTGGACGATTTGTAGAGTGACCTTCTTTGAATTGTGATGTATTTGTAGATGCCATCTTTCACCTTGCTCTGATACCAAATATAGGATCTGAAATAGATACACTAGAACACTAGAGGGGGGTGAATAGTGTTCTTATAAAATTTATGCAAAGTAGATTATAAATTGCAAAGAAAAATGGTAATCTCAGAAATTCACAAACACAAACACAAAGTTTTATACTGGTTCCACCAATCTGGTGTACATCCAGTCCCCAAGCAAATCCCGCTTGAGAGTTTCCACTATGATTTTGAATAAACTTACAAAATCAAAAGCAAACCTGACCAATTTACAAGTTCCTGCAAATTGTAACACCAATTGACAAACACCTTGTCAATTTGCACACCAATCTCTAAACCAAGAGATTAACACCTCTCACAAACCGAGAGAACTTTTGAAGCAACAATTCCTATAAGCCTTGATTTGTATTGTAGTGTAGTATAGTAGTGGCTTAGGAATGATTCTAACTTCTGTAAATTGCCTAAACAATAAGTATTAGAATAATATTCAAAGGCAATTTCAGAAACTTTTCTTTTTCTTAAAATCTGAATGTTTTTCACTTGAAAAATGCACAAAGATCAAAGCTTATGGGTATGTAAGTCTCTGTATTTTTTCTGAACAAATAACCTATTTATAGCCCGTGAAAAGACAATTATTTGAACTTTAAAAATGTTTAAAAATGGCTATAAACAGTCATAAATTCAAACTTTAAATTCTGGAAAAACTGTATCTGTAGTCGACTACAGGACAGATTAGTCGACTACACTGAGTTTAAACAGAATCTGTGAAGTCAGAAAATTTCTCAGTAGTCGACTATAAAGTTCATTAGTCGACTATACTGTAATTAGACAGAAATTTAAAAAATAAATTTTGCCTTCAGTAGTCGACTATAATGTTAATTAGTCGACTATACTGTAAAATTACAGAAACTTATATTTTTGTCATAAGCTTAAGTAGTCGACTATTATCCTTATTAGTCGACTATACTGTAAATTAACAGAAACATATATTTAAGACATATACATGAGTAGTCGACTACTATTCTAATTAGTCGACTACTACGAGTTAGAAAATGATATGAATTAAATCTTTTGACACTCTACTATTAACTATAACTCTAATGATTAACATAGGGGATTTCTATAGTTAACCAACACACTAAGTCTGTGTTAGTGTGTTCTAATATTTATGTGTGTGTGTGTGAGTGATCAAGGCTTGTACAATAATTCTAAGTAAAGAAAATGTAAAATACATTATCTCATATGTTCTTCATCTTCTTCACTTCATAATGCCTTGAATCTCAACTTGCACTTGTTCATAATTTGATATTCAAAGCTGCATATAAGACTTAGTGCATTTGTATAACACACATTGTATAAATTATTATCATCAAAATAATATCATGGAGATATAATATTCAACAACATCTTGCCTTTAGATTGACCCTATATCTGAACATATGAGTCTCTACATAAAATTAGGCATTTCTTTGTGTTTAGTTTTTGAAGAGGTTGAAATATTTTTTTGGAAATTTTAGTACATTGCTTGAAATGGCGCTGAATAAAGATTGGATGGACCTAGTAGATGATGATGGATTTGATCCAAAATATGAAGAAGGGGTTGATAATTTTTTAGATTATGCATATGAGAAGCTGTTGGATAGTTTCAACGAAAAGGATGGCGACTTTGAAAGTCGATGTCCATGTGTTAAATACAGCAATGTGAAGTCTGGTAATCGTGAGTCGGTAAAGACCCACTTGATTGTTCATGGAATTATTAAAAACTACAGATTTTGGTGTCATTACGGCGAAAGACAGGGTGAGTCCATATCGGAGTTTGATGAAGAACAAGAAGAAATGACAGAAGAAATAACAGAAGAAAGCCAGAGTGACGATGAAATGCAAGAAATGATTGGAGATTTATTCTATAATTTAACTAGCGTTATTGTACCTAATGCCACATCGAGTAAGGATATTCTTGAGCAGGAACCAGATGGACATGCAAAACAATTCTACAGCATTTTAGGTGACTCCGAGAAACCTTGTATGAATGCTCTAAATGTTCAAAGTTATATGCTTTAGTGAAACTACTTCACATAAAGAGCCTAAATATGTGGAGTAATAAATCATTCTCAATGTTGCTCCAGTTGTTGAATGAGGAGCTATTGCCTAATTCGTATGACGAGGCCAAAAAATTGATCTGAGACCTTGGCCTATCATATAAAAAAATTGATTTGTGTCCATTCTCTTTTTCTTTTATTCATTTCTCTTTTGATATTTGTTTCATACATAGTGTATAATACTTAAATTCCTCTCCATTGCAGGAAAATAAAAACTCAAGAAGTCACTTCCAAAAGCAAAAGGGCACAATTTCTAGCACCCAAGTCATTAATTACGAAGCGACTTCAAGCACTTGCAGAAAATTCATTAAAGAAAATTCATTAAGAAGGGAACAACTCCGTATTTGTCTTGACAAGAACTTGAATATTCAAAACCTAATAGAAGATCAAAATATGGGTCCAAATTTTAGCTTTGATTTAGAAAACTTTGAAGAGGGGAATTTTGCACAAAATTGCAGGAGAAGTACAAATACTAACAATGAAGAGAATGATGATTCTGCAGGTTTGTGAGACGTAAAATTTATTATTATTTCTTTTTACCTTTCAATTTATTTTTTATGATTGGATTAATAATTGCTCAATTTTTACAGAATCAAAAAATCATCGAGTGTAAAGTGATGATGCGATACTAAATGAATCTCGACAAGAAGGTATATTCTTTATTAATTACAAGAAGGAATATTTTTATCAATTTCTTTTTAATATCTTGATTCTAACATATTATATGATGTACGCAGCTGGTAATTCTCAAAAGAAGAAAAATCCACCTCGTGGCAGTAATAAGTGTCTAAAGTTGAATAATCTATCACAAGGGGGGAAAGATCATTACTTTTTATCAGAATAGAGCTATTGAACAAGAATTTTCACGATATTTTGGAATTATTATTCGTAATAGGAATATTTGCCCAGTAGCTGTTGAGAATTGGGTCAAAATACCACAATAAAATAAAGATCGCATGTGGGCATCCATTAAGGTACTTTGAAAATTATTTTTTTTGTAATTGGTCTTTAATTCTTATAAATTATGTTCTAATTCAATTTTTATGTAGGATAAATTTGATGCCAAGGACATGGAGCAAAAGAGAGATTCAGTAATGAGACACTTGCATGATTTGTGGAATAAGTGGAGTGGTGACATGCAAAGGAAATATGTTAAAGAAAATTCATTGCAAGTTGCATTTAAAAATAAACCTGCAGAAGTGAGTGTTGATGACTGGGATTGGCTAGTTAAGGAATATTATTTTTCTTCAAAATTTTAGGTATTAATATCCTAATTTTATTTATTTTGTTCCATGTATATTGCTAGATTATTGAAATTATCTTTTAATCTTGATGTATAGAAAGCAAGCCAACAAAATACACTTAACAGAGGCAAAATAAAGATGCTCCACCACACGGGCAGTAAACCCTTTAGACAAATTGCGTGGTACTTGGTATATATTTAAAACTAATTTTCTATTTATTTAAAACTACTTTTTTTTAGTTTGATGTTGTACTCATTTTTATTTAATATTTGAATAAGGGTGGAAAGTCAGGAAATCCACCTGATGTGGCAAAAATATTCCATGAAATCTAAAAGAAAGCTAATAAAACACTAGATACAGGGGATCAAGATAAATATGTAAGTAGAATATGTCTTTAAGTTTGATAATAATGCATTATATAGTACTAATATATGAATTTAATTTTTATAGGATGAAATTGTCCAAGTCAAACAAGCAAACCCTTCACTTTTAGACATTGAGATAGTTGAGAAAATATGGAGGAAGCAATCTCATGGTCATATCATTGTATTTGGTAGTGGGACTACTTTAAAAGATTTGATAGCACCGCTCCCTAGTCGATCTGATCTGGAAGCACGGGTTATAGAAAAAAAAGAAAGAACCAGATGCTTCAACAATGCTTAGATGAGCATGAGTAACAACAACATCAACAACAACAAAGGATGTCTGACTTAGAGTCACAAGTGAAAGCTATGCAGGAACTTTTTTTAAGGCAACCATCTTCATTGACTCCTCAAACTCGAGAACATGTGCAAGACTAGGTAATTGTTTTTTATAAAATATCTTATATACTTTTATGATTGACTACTTGTAGTAGAGAAAATACGAATTTTACTTAATAAGATAATATTTGTTTAATTGATATTTCTTAATTATGTGAATTTTTTAATTTTTAGGCTATCCATGTAAGATTAGGAGGGGGTGGGGTAGCTCGAGTGTTCTTTTGACGATGATTAGAGATGAAAGGATGTGTCTTTTCCAGACTTTTATTTTAATTTGTTTTAGATAGTTTCATGTATTTTTTTGGAACAATTGGGATATTAACTCTTTTTATTAGTATTGAATATTTAAAGATGGTGGAATTTATTTATTGATGTTATTAATGAATAGAGTTTTTGTTTTTCCTTTTATTCATTATTGGGTATTTTTAATATATTTGTGTTGTGACTCTTAGTGTCATGTTGAGAATTATATGATAGTTGCCTATGAATGAAAAGATTATCATTAATGTATATTAAAAATTTGTAGTCTATAATGACGGTTTTATAAACCGTATTTTGTTCATCAAAATTTGTAGTCTATAATGACGGTTTTATAAACCGTATTTTGTTCATCAACGAAGGGAAAGCACCATCATTGATGGGTTACTAATTACCCACCATTTATAAACCGTATTTTGTTCATCAACGAAGGGAAAGCACCATCATTGATGGGTTACTAATTACCCACCATGAGGACTTTTATAATAGTATCCAACCGTTATTAATTGGTCTTCAATGACGGGGTTATCACTCGTTATTACACAATAACAACGGGCGTATAAAACCATCATTACACAACAACAACAGGAATGAGAAATCGTCATTTAAGTAATGACGGGAAAATATTCCCGTAACTAATAGTAACGATGGGAAAATATCCTCGTCACTGATGGTAACAACGGAAAAATATCCCAATCACTGATGGTAACAACGAGAAAATATCCCTGTCACTAATGTTAATGATGGGGAAAAAATCCCCGTCACTGATGATAACGATGGTGATAATTACCGTCGCATATATGAATGACGATAATATATTTCGTCGTTATAGACTCTATATTGACGGGTATTATAACCTTCGTGACCCTTTAGCGAAGAAGGCTTCAACGACGGGTGACGAAGGGATTTTTTTTCTGTCGTTAGCATACAATAACGAAGGTTTTTAGCTCTTTAACGAAAGAAAATCCCTTCGTTAAAGACGTAATTTCTTATAGTGTAAACAAGGAGAAGAAATAAAGGAAATAAAAAAAATAAAATCAAGAAGAGAAAAAATTAACCAAAAAGAGGAACAAGCAAAACACGTAAAAAAATTAGAGAAAATCAAGAAGGAAGATAGAAATCTAGAATTGAATCCACTAGTTAATTTCGTTTAGGATTTATGAAGTATTCTCTTTTTATCATAATTTACTTTAGATTTATTAAACATAGACTATCAAACTATTTGAGGAAAGCATAACCTATCAAATTCTCATCCAAATAAAATTACCATTCATGAAAAGAATAAGAATAAGATAATAATTCTAGAATTCATAAACATAACTTTTCAAACCACTTAAGGTAACCATATTATCAAGTTCTTCTTCTATCAATTGGTTCTCTAGTTGATTATCCTAAACATGGCCATTTAGAGCACAAGAGAGCAATCTGCAAATCATAAAGTAAATCATACTAGTTTCAAAGAATTCTAGAATTCCTATAATATTTAGTTGCACATTTTAGAAAATCAAACTAAATAAATAAAATCTAGACTAGAGAGCATAAAAAAGAGAATAGAAATAAAAACTAACTAGAAAGAGAAGAACAAGAATAAGAAAATAAAGATCTAAACTGTGAAGACAAAAAGAGATCTAATTAATCAAAATAAAATAGTATAAAAATAAATATTCACTACAAAAAAATTTGTAAGAAAATAAATTCTATAAAGCATAAAAATAAATAATAAAAATGAAAGAACATGAAAGTAAATCTACACTACAAGGCATTAAATAAATCTAATCTACCATCATGAAAAAATCCCTAAAACATGAATTTCTAAAATAAGAATATACGAGATAAAAAAGAATAATTACCTTGCAAGGGTTGGCTCCTTAAAAGTAAATCTTCATCTTCATCAATAAAGAAGAAGAAATAAAATTGAACAAGGAGGAATTTTTTTTATTTATTATAAAATTAAAAAGTTTACAATTTGTAAGACCTAATTAAAGGTCCTCTCCTCCACGAAGGAGTATATAAAAATTTTCAACACTCTCAAACTCTCATTCTACCCCCTTTTATTTATAGATAAGAAGAATCTCTCACAACTTTAGATTTATCTTCGCCGCAAGTAACCCTCACAACTATAGGATTTCGCTTAGGCCCTAAGTAACTCTCATAACCATATAATCTATCAAAATAATCTATACCATTGATTCAATAGTTAGGCTCCGTTTGGATACCATGGTGTTTTACTTGTTTCCATGGCGTTTTGTCAAAAACAAAATACCATGCGTTTGGAAACCATGGTGTTCTTTGAGCTAAAATATCCTTAAGTTTGGTGTTTTGGTTTTGAGTCTGAGAATATGTTAATATAATATCTAACATAATAAATTAAATATAATTAATATAGAGTTATTATCACCAAGCTTATTATATTATACTATACTATACTATAGTTAATATAATATATTAGTAATATTTATTAAATAATATAAAAATATAATAAATAAAATATCTTATATAATAATATAATAACATATTAAATACTAATATTTAATATGTTAATAATGTATTACATAATAAACAAATAATAATAAAATATAAATAAAATAATAAATAATAATTAAAAGTTAAATAATAATAAATAATAATATAATAATGATATAATAGTATATATATATAATAGTATAATTGGTAAATATTATTAACTTTTAGTAAATAAATTATAATAAATTAATAATTATAAAATATTATTATATAGTAACATATTTAATAAAATTATTAAATATGAATATAATAATAATATTATAATAACATATTGTATAGTAAATGTAATAATATATAAAATATTAAATATATATGTAATAATTAATATAATTTATTATAAAGTAAAATAATTTTTAAAAAAAATAATTTATTGCTAACAAATGTTAATGTAAAAATAATATACTCATATATAATAATTTATTTATATCATAAATACTAATATATTATTAAAGTACTATTATAAACTCTAACATATTAAAAACTATAATATTTATATATTTAAAATATTTATGATAATTAATAATATACTAGTAACAACATAATATTAACATTATTTTTATATTATATTATATGAATAATAATATAATATTATATTATATGAATAATAGTATAATATTATATTAATAATAAAATAATATTATTATAAAAATATTATTATAATATACAAAAATAACAAATTGATATACCAAAATAATTAGATATATAATTATTTGAAAATAATATGTAATAATTATAATATACTAATAATTATAATATAATATAACTCATTAAAGTACAATATAATATTATAATACATTATACAATATTATATTGACATTTAATACTTATAATACTAATAATGTAAACTAAATATTACAAAATTTTATTTATAATATATTTTATTATAATTAATATATAATATAGTAATAATATGTTTAATTCTAATGTTATAATGGGTCAAACTAGTGTTGACCAAAAATACTTGACATCATGTTTTAAAAATATTTTAAGAAAAAAACACAACATCATGGTGTTTTTTTTACAAAAACACAACAAGGAAAACACCATGGTATCCAAATGAAGCCTTATAGTAATAAAATTCAATTCATTTAAAACTCTTGGGCTTCTCTTGACTGCTTTGGGCTTCTTATAATTTAGCTTGGCCTTCAAATAATTGAATATATATAATAATTAAATTCAGATTTTTGTCATAATCTACTACTAGTAATAAAATTTCTAAAATCTACTAATATGAATGGCTCCGTCTTGTTGAGATAGATGTTTTTCATATATAATATATTAAATTCTGCTTTCTGGAATGGGAGATATCGCTTTTTCTTTGCTGTAGACCATCATGAGCACGAATTTAACTTTGTTTCTTTCTAGATTTTGTTTTATTCTCAATTATAGGCAAAGTCGAGATTTTACTTCTAGACTTAGTCATGGGCTTTAGATTGAGGCATGATGGGCTTCATTAGAGATCTTTTGAGCTCAAAATAATCTTCAGTTAGACTCTTATTCAATAATTCTTTATTACCTATATTTTTTTGATAAAAAATAAGGGTTAGACCCTATTCATTAAATAACAAAAGTATCAAAAGATTGTTTAATTACAAAAGAAGAGACACGAAATATGTCTTTATGTTGCAATATAGAAAGTAGAATTTCTACTAGTATTGATGTATAATTTTCTTCTTCTAAAGATCTATGAAGATGAAGAGTGGGTCTTACCGTTATTCACTGTTGGTACAGATTTAAGGAAGAACCAAAGCCAGCTATACTTGTGCATAGTAGTAATTAAACTTTCTATAATCAACAAAAAAGAAAAAGAGAGACTAAACTGATATATGTACAAACATATAAGAACAAAATCTCAGATAAACCAAAAAGCTCGGCCTCAGACATCAAACACTTGCTCTGGATAGTGGATGTTCTTCCAACCTGGTAGATAAATGTCTTGCCGCAAAACCTCTTCTATCCCATGTCCATTCATATAAACCATAAATTGTATGATTAATAATCTTCTTATAAGAGAAACTTGTTTTCTCAATAATGTTTTATTCCTACTGATCCATAAGTTCCAGCAGATATGAGAGAAGAAACCACGCCATATATAACCCGAACGTCCTCTCAGATTAGAAACAATTAGTAAAAAATCTTCAAAGGATGATGGCCAAATGAAAGGTAGATAGTAATTTTTGAAGTGTGTCCATACTTGAGAAGCTATTGAACAAGAGAAAAATAAATGTTCTCTGGTTTCTGGTTGCAATCCACAAAAGATACACGTTGGATCCTCTGCCCATCCTTTTAGTAAAAGGTTATCTTTTGTATGCAGTTTATTGCTGCATAATAACCAGATAAAGAAATTAATCTTGCTTGGAGTAACATTCTTCCAAATAACTTTAAAATGAGGAGATATGATGCCTCTCAAAATGAGAAACTGATAGAAAGATTTTACTATGAAAATACCACTGCTTGTAAGTAACCATTTTGGAATGTCAGGTTGAGAAGAAATTTGGAACTTCCTTATATGATTCAAAAGATTGACTTTATCTGATTGAGATATGAAAGAGATACACCTTTTCAACAATAAACGCCAATGCCAAGTAGAATTTCTCAAAAAGCCTTGGCTGCGGATAGGAACATTCGAGGATAGAGCTAGCTGATATACAGAAGGGTAAAGGCTTGATAGAGAGTTAGACCCAGTCCACTTATCCTCCTAGAATCTAATTGTTTCTCCAGAACCAATAGACCATGAAATATGATGAAGAAATTCATCCTTGAAAGATATAATTGAATTCCAGAAAGATGAGTTAGATACATTAGAACGCATCATTAGAAGTGATGAACCTCTGTTAGAATAGAGATTATGAAGAAAGTCTCCAGTGTTTGAATTAGAATCAAGATATTTCCAAAGCCATTTTGCTAACAAGGCATTATAAAATAAACGAATATTCTTGACTCCTAAGCCCCCTTCTGATTTACTTAAACAAACTTTTCTCCATTTAACTAGACATTTAAAACCACTTTCTTCACTGTCGCCTGTCCATAGAAAACTTTTTCTAATTTTATCAATGTCCTTAATGATCCAGTTGGGTACTTTGTAGAAAGACATGTAATATAAAGGAATGGATGTGAGCATTGAATTTAAAAGAACTAATTTTCCTCCATAAGATAGGAAATTTTTCTTCCAGGTTGCAAGTTTTTTGTGAAGATTGTCAAAAACAGGTTGCCATTCAGATTTGGTGAGCTTGCCATATTTCAGAGGCATGCCAATGTATTTGATAGGAAGGTATTCCACTTTGCAGCCAAGGGAATTAGAAAGGATCTGATTCTTCATATATATCTTACCAAAGTACACAAGAGATGATTTTGAATAGTTAATAGCCAGACCTGAAACTTCCTCAAAAAAATAAAGAATTGTTTTCAAGACAGATATGTCTTTGGAAGAACTCTTGACGAAAAGGAGTGTGTCATCTGCAAATTGAAGGATTCTCAACTGGTTAAGAGGTGTCTTAATACCAAGATTGGATAAGATTCCATCTGCTATATTGTTGTGGATCATTTTGTATAAAACATCAACTGCTATATTGAATAGCATTGGGGATAAAGGATCTTCTTGCTTAAGACCTCTCTTACAAGAAAAAACTTGGATGGCATACCATTTACTTTGACCGAACACTGAGAAGAGGAGATAATATGATATATCCAAGCGCACCACCTACTTCTAAAACCTCTAGCTTTAAGCAAGCTAATAAGAAAATTCCAGTTAATGGAATCAAAAGCTTTAGTGAAATCAATCTTAAACATAGCAACTTCTTTTCTCCTCTTAGAGCAATAGTAAATCATCTCATTAGCCATGACAATAGAATCAAGAGTTGATTTCCCTGATTGAAAGGTTGTTTGTATAGAGGCTACCAAATTGGGGAGAAAAGGAGCTAATCTGTTGGCAATGACCTTTGAGAAAATTTTAAAGAGGCAATTAATTAAACTGATTGGTCTGAAATCCTTGACAAGGACACTATCTTTGGTTTTGGGAATAAGGGTGATAAAGACCTTGTTCACTCTACATAAGCTAGAGGGATTATATTGGAAGAAAGTCACCAATTTCACAATATTTGATTTGATAACATCCCAAAAAGTTTGATAAAAAGCCATGGAAAAACCATCAGGATCTGGAGCCTTATTAGCATTCATGCCCAAAACTGCACTTTTGATTTCATCCTCCGTAAAATTTTCTTCTAATGAGCATAGATTTTGATCCTTATGAGGATAAAGATAGGACCAATCCATATTCATATTAGAATTACTATCCTGACCAAAAATAGATATGAAGTATTCACAAAAAGCTGTGGAAATATCTTGATCATTAGTGAGATCTTTCCCTTGATAATTAATTGAGGTAATAAAGTTTGCATTCCTATGAAAAGTGGCAGCCTTATGAAAGAAAGATGTATTTGCATCTCATTCCTTTAACCATTGAATTCTAGACCTCTGATGCCAATAAATTTCTTCTTCTTGGATAATAGCAGAAAAAGAAGATTGAAGAGACTTTCTATCATTGAATTCAGACTCAGTTAGAGGCCTTTGTTCCTCCTGAAGATCAAGGGAGTTAATTTTTGAAAGTAAATCAGCTTTTCTAGAAGCAATTGAGCTAAGAATATTTTTTTTCTACCATTTTATTCTTCTTTTGATAAGCTTGAGCTTGGATATAAAAAAATCAACAGGAGAACCTTGACAACGATAAGAATTCCAGCAGCTGGTAATATAAGGAATAAAATTAGGATTATGGAGCCAACTCCTTTCAAATCTAAAGACTGGAGTACCAGGAGTTAATCCTTTACTGTCAAGGATAATTGGGGAATGATCAGAACCCACGGCAGGAGGAGAGAATTGAATACAAGAGGGGAATTTATTATCCCATTCAGAGCTTATGAGAAACCTGTCTAATCTTGCCAAAGAAGGAGATAAACGCTTATTAGACCAGGTATAAGATCGACCTGAAAGAGGAAGGTCTATAAGGTCAGAACTATTAATGAAATCTCTGAAGGAGTTAATATCCCTATGAGATCCAATTCCACCATATCTCTCATCAGCATATAATGTGACATTGAAATCACCACAAAGCACCCATGGACCTTTGAAAGATGTCTGAATCCAATTAAGCTCCCACCAGCAAACGTCCATATCTTCCCTATCGTTAGGAGCATAAACTGATGTGAAAGTAAAACTCCAGTTTGTATGCTTGTGTAGAAGAAGGACAGAAATGGAAAAAATCCTAATATATGATTTGATCAAGGAAAAAGAGTCAGACCAACCAACTAAAACCCCACCTCTGGACTCAATTGAATCTAGGCAGCACTAATGAATAATCCTTTTGCCTCCTATAGACTGCAATTTTCTATTAGAAGGGTTTGAAAATTTACTTTCTTGAAGGCCAACAACATCTATAGCCGAACGAATTAAAAAGTCTTTAACCAATCTTCTCCTGAGAGGGTCATTTAGACCACACACATTTCAGGTTGCTAGCTTCATAAAGAAACATGAAAGAAAAACACCAACAACCAACTAGCATCTTAACCAACGGTTAAGATTTCAAACAAGCCTCAACTTCTTTAGCTTTAAGAGAATCTATAATTTGTTCAGATAGAACTAAGCCAGAGTTTGTAGCTATATTCTCTATAACATCGTTAGCTAAGGAATTAAAAGGTAATGTTGAAGAAGAAGAGGAAGAGAGTAAGGAAGTACCTTTATTACTAGCACGGATCTTCTTCCTAGCAGATAAGGACTGTCTCATGAAGATCTTATGCTTATTGTTCAGAGATGGTTTCCTATCAGTCCGAGAAGAGATCCTTGTATCAGATCTACGAGAGAATCCAGGAGGAACAAAACATGAAGATTGAATAGCTGGCGTCTGGGCTGAGTTTGGCGCTAATGACGTGGCAGAATTTGAATTAGATGAATCTGCCTTCCCGTTAAGATAAGATTCTCTTGTAAATCTTTCAATAAAAATCGAATGACCCTTCCATGTTCGCTTCACTAAATCAAGTGGGAAATCTTATAGAGAATCTGGTACTAAATCTGAACTGTTATCTTTTTTCTCATCCTCAAGATCAGGTTTATTATCTTCTACCATATCAGCAGAATTTTGAATTTGAATTATTTCCTTAGATGGAGGAGGATTTTCAGAGAGTTCCATAATCTCCGTTGATTTCAAAATTTGATCAATTACTTCCTTACCCTTGACATTTTCCATAGCTACTGATCTTTGATGTTCGGGATCTACTTCCGGCATCGCCTCTTTAGAAGTCGGAATCTGATCTAACTATTGCATTTGTAAGATAGCTTCCCCTTGAGCCTCCATAGCATTTAAATGTCTACCAATGACTTCAGATCCCAAATTCCCTACTCCAATTAGATTAATATTAAGCTTCACCTTGAGAAAGAATCAACTTGGGAAGTATATGAACATATACAGATTGAGGAATGCACTCTGAGCTTTTAACCTTTACCAGAACTCGAACATCTTGCCCATTTAATTTATCCTTGAGGTTTCTGCAAATCCTAACCATTTCATCAAAAGAGCCTATAATTTGTTGTAATACATCCTCAGACCAGAAATGAAAAGATAGATTATTAATCTTAATCCACTGATAAAATGCCAAATCTATGATCTTCATGCTAAGATTTTCAGACCATGGAGCCATCCACCCTTTAAAATGACCAAAATCAGTATTGCGCTTATCCACAGCTTCAGTCATTTGATAAATTGATGGAAATTCCACCAGATAGGTTTTGCCCTTAATTGGAATGACTTTCCCTTTCCATTCCTTCCACTGAAAGATCAAAGCCAATCGGAGTTTGAGCAGCTCTAAAGAAGGTGAACCTTCAGAGATGGTAAGAATAGCAAAGGATGCTAATACTTTGGCATTATTGCACAATGTAGTTAGGCATGTCCATCCGGGCCGGCCCGGCCCGGCCCAGCTCGGAAATCCGGGCTCGGGCCGAGCAAAATCGGAGCCCGGACCCGAACCCGGGTACCCCGGGATTTTATTTAAATTTTAAATTATAAAAAAAAGATAAGAAAAATAATAAAAACAATAATTTTATTAATCACTTAAAATGACATAAATTACAAATAAAAAATAATAAAAACAAATTCTTTATTAATAATTAATAAATCATTTACAAATTATAAGTACAAATTTATTTTGGAATTCATCGCATCACAATAGATAAGTACATCCCAACTAGGTTGGCACCTACTCACCTATATCACTATCATTTATAACTATATTCAAAATAATTCTTTACAAATTTTAAGCTAAGATATAAAAATTATAATTTGATTAATATTATTTATTCTTTATATCTATCTGCTAGTCCTAATTCTTTAAATTTATCTTCAATTCCAACCATCCGATCGATGCCTTGCGTTCGCTTCTCGTACCTCCACCAATCTTATAAGCACATCACCGCTTGTACAGTATACGGATCTAAGCATGTCCTGTGGTCGTCGATCAAACGTCCTGCTGTACTGAAGGCGGATTCCAAAGCTACCGTCGAAACCTGTACTGTTAGTAAGTCACGAACCATGGTGGAAAGTATAGGATATGAAACTGATCCATATACTTTCCACCATTGCAAAATATCTAAATTATTTCCTTGATATTTAACTAAAGAAGCAGATAAATATTCATCTATTTTAGAAACCTCCAATGATGACGATCCAAGTCCAGATCCACCAGTTAGCTCAGCTACCATTGCATACCTATCAAAACTTACACTTTTACCTCGGGCTCGGGATGAGCTCGAAGAAACCGAAGCTGTAGACTGTTGTGTAGTTACACCATGTCTAGCTGCATACTCATCATATAAGTTTTGAAAATAATTTCTAATAGCTAAATGATGAGTAGTAGCAGTAAGGGTGGATCCATCATCTAAGTCTATAATCTGATTACCATACAAGGATTGTAACAAACTTCGAAGGCCAATATCCTTCAAGCATGGATCAATAAGAACCCCCAAACCAAAAATATGAGGAATAGGCCGAAAGTACTTATTAAATTTTCTCTCCATTTAAAAAATCATAGGTCCAAAAGTATCATCCATACGATATTTCCCAATTTTTTTTTGAATATTTAAAATTTGTAAAGCAGCTAAAGTAATGGTTGGATAATAACAGCCAGATAATAACATTATAGCATCATAAAAAACTTGTAACATTTTATTTAAATTACATATAATTGTCCATTCATCTTCAGTTATTCCATAAGTGCTACCAGAACTAGAACTAGAAGCATAATAGTTTATAAAATCAGTTATAATGTCTTTATATTCTATTGCTACACTTAACATTGCATATGTGGAATTCCACCTATGGTCAACATCTTTTGGAATTAGTCTAGGCTTTACATTTTTTCTTTTACAAAATTGTTTCCATCTTTTAAGTCTTTGTTCAGAAGCACTATGCATGTAAGCAACTGTTCTAACCTTTTCTATCATGGGTTTAATTTCAGTAAATGCACTTTGAACAATTAAATTTAAAATATGACAGATGCACCTAATATGAAAAAGATCACCATGACATGGCAATGATAAAGATGATCTGATAAAATCAACAGCTACATTGTTATTACTTGCATTATCTAGTGAAAGAGAAAATATTCTTTCTGAAATTTCTAATTTCATAAGTTCTTCAATTATTAAATTTGCAACATTAGCACCAGTATGTGACTCTTCTATTGCAATAAAAGAAACAACTCTTTTAAACATTTGCTAATTTTCATCAATCCATTGTGCTGTGATACATAAATATCCAGTTTGTGCTCTAGATGTCCAAATATCAGAAGTTAAAAAAAATTTACAGTTTAAATTTTTAAAATAAGAAATTATTTTTTCTTGTTCCTCCTGATAATATTTTAAAATATCATGTTGACAGGGTGGACGAGAAAGTTTTTTAAATACAAGATAAAAACTATCTCTAAACATATCTTCAAATTCATCATCTTCTACTAATTTAAACGGAAGGTTTTTAAGAATGATAAACCTGATTACGCATTTCCTGCCTCTGGCAGCGTCATAGTTCCAACTACCGAGACTACCAGAATAGGAGGATTGAGAAATCATAGATTGTCGGATATCACCTTGAGGAGTCTGACCTTTGTTATGTTTATCTAAATGGTGTTTGAGATGGTTGGTGCCGCTCTTATGATGAGCTTGAAAAATCTTGCCGCACAACGCACACTTAGCCTTCTGGGTGAGGATCCTACAGTGTTCATCTTTGGTGACGTCGATCTTCTCGTAAAAATTCCACACATCGGATCTTGGCCTTTTAGGAGCTCTTGGTACAGATTCGTCGCCACCGGATTCGGGATTAACTTCGATAGGAGTAGACCCAGTAGGAGGACTCATTTCAAGATCGGGAGATAGGTTTTGCTCTTCATAATCAGATCCGAAAGTCAATTGATGAAAGGATTAGAAAGTATAAGAGAGTATAAGAGTATAAGAGTATAAGAGAGAAGTAGATGAGTTTTGGTGTGAAGAAAACAAATGAAAACCCCCCTCTATTTATAGAACCAGCCCCCTAAGCAAATGATCAAAATAACCTCACAAAATAGCCGTTTTTGACCGTTTTTGGGGACAAAACGGTCAAAAGACCGTTTATGCCCGGCTGGGCCCGGGCCGGGTTCCGGGCCGGGCCCGGGCCGGTGGGCTTTTTGGACAGGCCTAAATGTAGTTGAATCTGATAAATCCACCTTCTTTGCCTGAATGCGAAGATGAGACCGACAATTCTTTGCGACATGACCCTCCTCGTTGCATTTGAAGCATAAAAAAGCCCCTTTTGGGTAAAACTTGATAGAATGACGCGAGTCACCGTAGTTGAAGCAACGACGAAGTTGCTTAGGATCCATATAATCAGAGGGAAAAGGATGCCTAATATACTCACTATTCATAGCACGATTCTTTTTCTTCCTTGATACAACGGTCCACCCTTGATCTGAAACTTGATCAGGAATAAAAGCTCCAGAATGCTTTTGAAAATCAATGAAGGAAGAGAAAAAAGGAGGCTTTTTTTTGGAGCTGGAAGAGATGAAAAAAGGCTGATGTAGGGACGTGGGAAATGATGATGCAGATGCTGACGCTTAGGTGCCTCCTCGGGCAGCACACGCAAACTCTTACAGTTTTTTGGAAATGACATATCTCTTATGAAAATCGTGCAGCACCTGACGACGTGGGAAAGAGGTGAGAATTCCACGTTGGGAAAGAGGACATACCTGGCCGTCATTGTTCTTCACCTTCTCCCCTCTGCCGAAGATCTTAGCGCTCTCGCTTCGCTCCATCCGTAGAATTCTCTTACGTACTCGATGCATTACGTACATATTAAGATAAAAAATATTAGTAGCAGATATATTTATTCAAATAAAATTGATATTAAGGTTATAAAAGTGTAATTAAATGTGATGATCAGATCCCTTTAGAATGGATGGGATTGCAAATGATAACTTTGGGTGTGGACCTTGAGAATTCTCTCTGTAGAGTAGACGTTTATTATGTGTGGATCCATAGCTTTCAGTAGGCATTTATCATGTGTTAACTCATAGCTTTCAGTAGGCGCAAGCCCCTACTATTAGTTACTGTATGGGTCGAATCAAACAAGCCTCCAATTAAGAAACTTGTAAATTAGCATAATAGAAAATGGAGTAAACATAAACTTTATTCATCGCTCTTTTGTTTACATGGCTTATGCATACCCTCAGTTTACAATTGACTTCTGTTCAGTTTGAATGATATTTGATTTGATTTAGATTTAAATTGCAGTCAGATTCGGGTTGGGTTTAGATTTGGACTATAGTGTAATGCCATTTTGATCATTTGATTTGGATTTGGGTTGGATTTGGATTTGGACTGCAGTTTAATGCATTTGGATAATTTGGTTTTAATTTAAATTAGATTCGGATTTTAACTATTATTTAATGGCATTTAGGTCATATGATTTGAATTTTAATTTAATGATACTTCGGTCATCAATATACAAATATGTATTTTAGTTCAAGGACTTTGTGGTTCACTTTTTATATGGGTTTTAGCTTAACGATATTTTCAGTCATTTGATAAACTTTAATTTCTTTGGTTTAAGAACATCTTGGTCCATAACTTGCAACTTTGAGTAGTGTTGTTGCTACAATTTGAGATTTGTTTGTATTCCTCATCTTTTGGGGAGCTATTTGTATTTTCTGCAGCCTCAAAAAGTCTTTCCTGTAATTTGAACATCTTCTAGAGTTCTACTTGCAACTTCTAACGCCTTTGAGGACATATTTGCAGTTCTACATCCTTGTGGGTCTTCTTGCAATTTATGCATCCTTCAGAGACCTATTTGCACATTCTGCATATATCCTTCAGGGATCTATTTGCAATTTCTACATCCTCGGGATTTGTTTGAAGTTTGTGCATCTTTTGAGGACCTATTTGAATTTTTTTCATCTCATTTGGGCCTGGTTGCAATTTCTGCAACTCATGGGGTTCTCACAATTCTGGAGATTATAGAGATCTGTTTCCAATTTTTGCTGCTTCTGGGAGGCTGTTTGCATTTTTGCAGTTTCTGGGGGACGGTTTGCAAATTCTATAGTTTCAGAGGGCTATATACAATTCTGCAACTTCTGGGGCGCTGTCAGAAATTATGAACAAGCCTTGAGAAGCTAAATGAGAGGTGTTAGGGACACACCCTTGGGCACATTACCAACCACACTCCTCCTCTATCTATAGTGTAGGGACCCCACATGTGATTTTTTTAAAAAAATCACATGTGGGGCCCCTACACTGTAGATAGTGCATCCTTCAGAGACCTATTTGCACATTCTGCATATATCCTTCAGGGATCTATTTGCAATTTCTACATCCTCGGGATTTGTTTGAAGTTTGTGCATCTTTTGAGGACCTATTTGAATTTTTTTCATCTCATTTGGGCCTGGTTGCAATTTCTGCAACTCATGGGGTTCTCACAATTCTGGAGATTATAGAGATCTGTTTCCAATTTTTGCTGCTTCTGGGAGGCTGTTTGCATTTTTGCAGTTTCTGGGGGACGGTTTGCAAATTCTATAGTTTCAGAGGGCTATATACAATTCTGCAACTTCTGGGGCGCTGTCAGAAATTATGAACAAGCCTTGAGAAGCTAAATGAGAGGTGTTAGGGACACACCCTTGGGCACATTACCAACCACACTCCTCCTCTATCTATAGTGTAGGGACCCCACATGTGATTTTTTTAAAAAAATCACATGTGGGGCCCCTACACTGTAGATAGAGGGGGAGTGTGATTGGTGGTGTGTCCAAGGGTGTACCCCTATCATTTCTTTTCTGGAAAATTCAGATGCTATTTGTAAATTCTACAGCTACTGGGGATGATTGTTATTTCTGCAGTAGTCAGGGATCTGTATACCCGCAGTTTTCAACTTCTAAGCACTAGTTCGCAACCGAGGCAAATCACGACACCTTTTTTTTTAACTTGTTTCTTTTTTAATATATTTGATTTGATTATTATATGTTTAAAATTAAAAATTACTGTTACTCCTTTATATTAAAATAAAGATGTAAGTTTTAATATATTTGATATAGAATTCATATTTATTCTTTTATATGTAAAAAAATCCAAGTTATAATGCATTTCATATAGAAATTATATTTATATTTAAAGAAGGATCCAAATGTTAATACTGTAGTAAAATATTTTATGTTATGCTACATTTTTTACTGTAGCATGAACAATACTTCAAGTCAGATTGAAAATTTGGTTTACTGTTCATGCTACAAATTCACTATAGCATTCACTGTAGCATTAACGGTGATTCTTGGGTCTCCTTTTAAGTATAGACTTGTGTGCACCCCCTGCAAAGCACGGTGCCTGATTTTTTTTAAGCATCGCATTTTAAACTTGTATTCCTCTAAGTTTTAACACATTTTATTTAATTATTGTGCGAATAAAATTGGAAATCATATCTACTACTATATGCTTAAACAATGATCTAAGTTTTAATACATTTGATTTAGAAATCATATCTACTCCTTTATACTTGAAGGAGAATCCACGTTTAAATACATTTAATTTGCTATACTATTTATAATACAGTAAATTACTGCAGAATAAATAGTAGCTTCAATTATAAAGGCTCAAATCTGATTTACCATTTATATCACAGTAAATATGGAAGCATGAACAATAATTCACTGTAGCATTCGGCAAAGCATGAACAGTAATGTAAATCCTCCTAAAAGTGTAGATTGTTTATAATTTATGCAGAAATTAGGATCTGAAATCGTAAGTACTTTTCATCATTGTCGAGGAGCTAGCACGCAGAGGGATCGTTGCGAATCGGCCAGTTTATTAATGATGAACGGAAAATGATATTTGATGCGTAGCGTAGTGTGATTGTGTGACCAAGGTTAAGGCCGTGCACAAATTGTTTAGGTTAGGCTTTATGACATTTTGCAGCCTCTGCGTTGAACCCATTTGCTTGTTTTCTTTGTTTCAACTAAAGAGCTGGACATGTTAATGGCTCTTTTCTCCTTTGATTAAAGTGCTTAAGATCCATGAAATTATTTCAAGTTTAGTTTATTTTGTTCACTTTAACTCTTCATGCAATACCATTAGGGGTGCTAAACCGTATCCGTATCCAAGGAAATATCTGTAACCGTATCCGTTAGGATATGGATATGGTTACTGAAATCTATAACCGATAGGATATGGTTACATATATGTTTTTATAGTGAAATATCTGTATCCGTATCTGAAATATCCGAATACATATTAGTCATACTCTTACGATAGTTTCGATTCTTAGATTATGGATTTGTGGTTAATTTTGATGATCAATATGTCTAATCTTAACTTTTCAGTTATAATGGACATATTAACAAACTTTTTTGTATCACATGAACTATCTTTTTCTCAATACTATCTAGCTTTTTTATATATGTTTTGTATCTGCATGCATATCTGCTTATTTATCCTCATGTATATCCATAACCGTATCCGATTTTAGCGGATATATGAATTTTCCTTATCGAGGTATATCCGTATCCGTATCCGTATCCGAGATGAGTAAGCGGATATGAATATGGTAGGCATCATATCCGAGCCGTATCCGGACCGAGTACACCCCTAAATACCACAAAAGAGATACATGTGGGTTTTTCCTTTGCTTGGCCTTAAATAGACACTGTTAGCTTTATCTTGGGCACCGAACAATTCCCGAAAGGGGTCGAAGCATTCCCATAATTGTCGTGAGCGTCGTAGCCTTCCCGAAGGGCGTCGAAGCATTCCCAACGAGGGTCGCGGTATTTATTCCCGTAATTTATTGTGGGCGCTAAAACCTGTATTAATTCCTGGAGTTCCTTTTTTCCCATGTAGAATAGAATTTTATGGGCACCAAAGCACTTCGTTGAATTTTGTTAGGTCCCGAAGGAGTCCCAAAACTCATATGCATGTAGAAAACAAAGTATGGCATCGATTTGTGAACATAGTGGTATGAATTTAGTGACTTCTAATACGGTTTTCTTGCACGCGAGAGAGTACATCATGGCGATAGCTGTTATGGATGCCTCAAATACGCACGATCAAATTATGCATCTTGGCTTGGTCATGCTTTGGCCAAAAGCCGCTCTTTGAGTTGGTGGCTTTTGTTTGTCCTGATTTCAATAGGACGTGGACACTTACTATTTGGAGATAACCATGTGATGTACTGTTGGGCACAGAGTCACACTCTCACGCCGCGAAAGCGATATCACCCGAGAGAAAGTCTTGACTTTTGTTGTCATAAAAGCTCAAGGTAACCTCTATATTCCCATTTCAAGGAAACAAGAACAGAAAGTAAAATATCTCAACAAAGTGAAATATACAATCTTCCTCTCATCAGTTCTAGGACTGACTTGTTGAGAGAACCTACAAGCAATAGCCAACACCCAGAAAAAAATAAAGACACAAGATTTACGTCGTTCGGTAAAATTACCTACGTCCATGGGGAAGGGCGAGGAGAGATTCCACTATGAGGAGAACACCGACGACTTGTACAATCCACAAGCTCGTCTCAAAAGAAGAAGATTTGATTTTTATCCAAAAGAAATTGACATTTCTTTTGTAAAATCTCTTCAAAGCTCTCTCCTTTAGATCTCTCTTTTCTAGCCGCCAAAACCCTCCTTTTTATTTTTCCTCCGCAAACCCTAGGAACGTCTCTTCCTATTTATAGGATGAGAAACAGAGCCTCGTGGGTGTGGCCCCCGCGAGATTGGCCTGCGAGACACAAATTTATGTCTCGCTCCTGTTTTTCTCACGTGGGTATGGCCCCCACGTGTTCACAATTCTTCATCTCGTACATCATTTGATAAACCTCAAATATTGGATGAACACTAGAAGAAACACCACGAATATCACCAGAGAGAACTGAAACACCAAACCAGGCCAAAACCAGGTCAAACCAGCTACGGCACTATACCGTGGCTGACTACGTACCCTCCACCGGGATCAAGCTAACCATAGTTCTGCTATTGTTCTCCATATAGTCTCCACCTCACCCCATCACCGCCAAGAAGGGTCATGCCCTCTTGGACAGTTCAACATGGGCTGATATGAAACAATTTCAAACAATGCTTAAACTTGCTACCTGTCACCATCTTAGTCAACATGTCTGCTGGATTCTCATTCGTGTGCACCTTCATAAGAGAAATATCCCGTTCCTCTATAATATCCCGCACAAAATGGTACCTGACATCGATATGCTTGGTACGAGAATGATGAACTTGATTCTTCGCCAAGTGAATCGCACTCTAACTGTCGCACCACAAGTTCGCGTTCTCTTGCTCAATCCCCAAATCATCTAAAAGACCCCACTGTTGGCCCTTTGGTTTTGATGATGATTTACCAAACAATTTATAACTAATTTGTTTTCTAGTATTTGTGGTTTGTTTTCCCTTTCAGGAATTCTACACATGGTGAAAAGCTATATACATCAAGAGTTAAAGATTCAAGATTATGTGTGCACTTTCCTTAAGTATAAAAATAAGTTTGTTAACGTATATTGTGTGATTATGTTTAAATCTCAACATATATGCACACACAGCTTCATTTTCTTTCTATGAAAATGATTTTTGCCAAAACATCGTAACAATAGTTGATGTTTCTTGCTTATATGTGATTTTCTTTCTATGAAAATGATTTTTGCCAAAACATCGTAACAATAGTTGATGTTTCTTGCTTATATGTTTTTCATAGTTCATAATACATATACAAAGTATTCATGATATACAAACACAATTTCATAAGTCATAGTTCAATTTTATTGTTCATGAAAAATAGGTTTTATGTACACTTTTCAAAAACAGTTAGTTTTCACAAACGAAAATTGCATTTCTAAAAATTCCTTTTCAAACATGTTTATTTTCTCTTTTAGAAACTTTCTCCAAAGTTTTACTATTTTTAGAAATGATCTAATATTTTTATCATATTTTTTAAGCCAGCCAAAACAGGTTCAAAACATGTATTTTCTGTGTGTCAGTTTGCGGTCGACCATCACGGTCGACCGCCTGCAGTCCAGGAACCAAAATTAATTTTTAATGGCTTATGGTCGACCGTAGCATGTCCAGAGTCTTTCGCGGTCGACCTCCTTCCTTCCAGAACAGTATGTCCTCTTTTTGTTCTTCGCGGTCGACCGCCAGTATTTCACTATTGACTGCCGATCTGACCGTTGTGTTGTAATAACTATATTTTATCTGATGTTCTGGGGGTATTTTGGTCTTTTTAATATGGTTTTGGCTGATGTCTTGAGTGGGTATAAATACCCCAGTGCCTTCCTCTTTCACATTACTAAGAATTTTGTTTAAAGTGAGTTTTATAAAGAGATTAACAAGTGTTTAAGCTTGTTTATGGTTTGTTTCAAAAGAGGAATTTTCTACAACAAGAAGAGGCATTCATTTCCAATTGAGGATCTCATCATCATCATCATTCTATAGTCCTTCTTGTTTATTGAGAAGTTTTCTAAACTCATCTTTCATATAGCTTACTAATTCATTATTCACATTCATATCTTAGCTATATTAACTTGAGTTGCAATTTCATTGTTCGCTTTTATCACACACACCATTGTTGAGCTTATAATATTTTCATACTATATATTGTTGGGTAGTGGTGTGTGATTTAGCGAGAGTGAGCTTCATTGTGTTCTCATTCATGAGTATCACTTGTAATACACTTGTACACCGAGAGTAGTGTGTGGTGAGAGACGGGGTCGAATCCAATAGGAGTGGCGTCGGTTGACGAACCTAGAGAGAGGTTGCAACCGAGCACTTAAGGAGGAGGACACGGACTAGGCCAACACTTAGAGGGTGTAGAGTGTGATTGCAAGTGTGTAGTTGTAAAGTTTTTGGTTAGCTAGAAAACCGAGTGTGAGGTGTAAACGTTATTCGGGTAAGTATAGAAAACCCGGTTGTGATAGTGGATTTCTCCCAGGGAGTGGGGAGCGGAGATATAGGACGGAAGGTCCGAACTCCGTGATCATATTGTGTGTTTGAATTGTTTATATTGCCCTATCATATTTATATCTTTAGTTTAGATTGTTTACTCTTGTGTTGTTTATATATCATTCCATACATTTCACCATATAGGATATATCTCTTTATTCATATTGCATATTCTTACCCATATCATATTGTACATCTATCTTGTAAGAATAATTTATTAATAAGTTTTTATTGGCATAAAATCGGATTAGATTAGCTAAGACCCTAATCACCCCCCCTAGGGTCTAACACCCACAACCAAATTGCTTCCTTCACTCCCTCCGTCATGGCCATGTATTCGGCCTCTGTAGTAGAAAGTGCTATTGTAACCTGTAACATCAATCGCTAACTAACTAAAGTCCAACGTATCCTGAATACATAACTAGTAGTAGATCGCCTTCTATCTAGATTGCTTGCATAATCTGAGTCCACAAACCCATCAATCTAACATGTCTTTTGTGACGCTCCTGGGTTCACACAAGGCTGCAGTCCAAGGTGAAACCAGGAATGTCAAACCTGCCATGCACCACACCGTGCAATAACATGTTTCACCATCACAATTAACATCTATCTAGTAGAATCAATAACAGGTGTAGGTACAAAAGCAAGTAAAAGATGATACACGAAGGGCTGATGAAATGATAGTGATCAAATAAATATCTCATCATCCAACAAATGGAAATACATAGTCAATGTCTGAATAAACAAACTGGAGTAGTCACAAGTCTCAAATACAAACATCTGACAAAAATAAATAAGGCACTCCGCCTTTACAAATTCTAGAATAATACCCTCAAATGTCTAACCACACTACAGTGGAGCCCAAAGAAAATAATACATAGCTAGAAAGTAAAGCTGAACACTAAAGTGGCCCGCTATCAACCTGCGACTCTCCGTGCTCCTGGCTCGTGACCTGAAAGGGGGAGGGACAACGAGCGTCAAAGCGCTAGCGAGTAACATCACAACCAACCCCAAGGGAAAAGGGCTCGTTGTATAAGAAAAATACAGATAATATATATAATGGATCTAAAATCATTGATCCTACTAAAGAGGGTTTTAGTATTTAGAAATTTACAACACGAGCATAGGTACGTCGAGCGAAATAATCCAAACAAGGAAACCCTCATGTATATACCTTATATCTCAAATTGTAAATCTCTAAATGCCAAACCCAAAGTCTATTACATAAATGAATAAATTAAAAAAAACAAAACACATCTCTACTTCCAAACATAGTGTCATGTCAAACTCACATGAGTGACATGTCAGAAAACGATTAAGTGTCCAAAACATAGACTATATAAATTAAACGTCCAACCCATAGACTGCATGAAGTAAACGTCCAACTCATGAACTGAAATTAACCGTTGTCCAACGCATGGACCAGATGTGACCGTTGTCCAACGCATGGACCGGATGGTAATGCATATCCAGCACGAGGATTAAATAGCAATGCATGTCCAACACGAGGACTAAGTGGGAAGGGTGTCCAACACGAGGACAAAAAGGTAATGCTTGTCCAACACGAGGACTGAGATATACAAAAAAACCTACTTATATCAATCCACACTCAAGTCAGTGTGTAAGTCCCCAATTTCGGTCGACCGCACCGGTCGACCGCCAAGCGGACAGAAACCCATTCTGGGTTTCTGTCAACGCGAAACCTGAAACCCAAAATTTGTTAAACAAAAATCTAACTTGTAGAGGTGTTATGAATCAGTAAAATCAACTTTGCC
This sequence comes from Asparagus officinalis, assembly GCF_001876935.1. Lineage (NCBI taxonomy): Eukaryota > Viridiplantae > Streptophyta > Magnoliopsida > Asparagales > Asparagaceae > Asparagus > Asparagus officinalis. The sequence continues at coordinate 83,765,057 of NC_033800.1, forward strand.
ACCAAGATTCCATAAATGTATAAACATGATTTACTCATCGTTAACAATAAAAACAGGGTTTTTACTCCTTTCCTAGGTATTTTCAGATCTAGATCTGTTAGCAGAAAACGTTGGTGAGTTTTTAAAACAGATAAAATCCCAAATTCATATTCTATGCCACAATACTCTATTACCTATTCTAAAATACGAATTTGGCTCCATAAAAACCAATAAAACTCAGTTCTTGACATGAAAACGAAAGGGGTGGGGGTTGGGCGAGAAATTACTCGCCTTGGGTGTAGACGAAAGCCCTAGATCTGCAGGAGGTTGATTCTCTATGCTGCCAATCCAAGATCCCGCTGAAAGAAATCCTCCAGATCTCCTCCTAGGCACCAAATCCAGCTAGGGTTTGAGATTTGAGAGATGGGGGCGGCTAGGATTTTGAGCCTGAGGTGAAGAGAGGCTCTCCTGGGTTGAGTTGGTATAAATACTAACTCCCTAACCCGACCCGAAACCCAAAAGACCCGAAACAAAACCGCAAAGAAAGCAAAACCTGGAAGCTCTTTGACCGCTGTGCGGTCGACCGCGTCGGTCGACCGCCACGGTCGACCGCGTCGGTCGACCGCGCAGCACAAAAATGCCTGCTGCTGGGCATTTCACACGCTGGCCATAACACTCGATTTCTCTCGCTTAAAATCACTTGTTGGGTTCTCAAACACAGATAATTACATTCATATGACATATATATGATTATTCATCACAAGGAAAAATATTTACTATTAATAGTTCACATATATTTATTGTAGGAATTTTCGGGGTTTTACATTCTTCCCCCCTTAAAAGAATTTCGTCCTCGAAATTCGGAAATTATATAAATCTCAAAATATGAACTACTAGATAACGTATAGAGATATTTACACTTAACGATCTAAAATGATAATATTCTCGCTTAAATTCTAATCTAGTGGAACTAGTACATCGGGCGAAAAATCCAAACAAGGAACCCCCCATATATATACAATGTGTTCCGAAAGATTAAGAATTAAGCGTGCATATTCCCATTCTAGTGTTAAATATAAACATAACCGAAAATATAACATAAAGTAACATATATAACATAATAAGAATTAATTAATATAACATAAAGTAACATATATAACATAATAAGAATTAATTTACCTGCTCAACCAAGTGTGGGTAGTCACGACGCATGTCCTCTATTTACCTGCTCAACCAAGTGTGGGTAGTCACGACGCATGTCCTCTTCGCGCTCCCAAGAAATCTCCTCGATGCCTCCTCGGTTCCACTGAACTTTTACCAAGGGAATTACCTTGTTCCTGAGTCTCTTGTCCTCCCTGGCAAGTATACAAACCGGAATCTCAATAGTAGTCAAATCATCCTGAAGCTCGATCTCCGGTGCATCCAATACTCGCTGTTGCTCTTCATCATGCAAGTGCTTCTTAAGCATAGAAATATGGAACACATTGTGTATACTAGACATCGATGCTGGAAGATTTAGTTTGTATGACACAGCTCCAATGCGCTCTAAAATCTAAAATGGTCCAATATATCTCAGCGCAAGCTTCCCCCGTCGCCCAAATCGCTGTACGCCTTTCATAGGCGATACATTCAGCATGACTGAGTCTCCCACCTGAAACTCCAAGGGTCTTCGTCTCTGATCTGCATAACTCTTCTGCCGACATTGAGCGGCTAGAATCCGCTCCCTGATCAATGCTACCTTCTCGGTAGTCTGCCTCACTAGCTCGGGCCTAAGCATCAAGCTATCCTCCGGCTCGGCCCAACATATCGGTGACCTACAAGGTCTCCCATACAATGCTTCATACGGGGCCATACCGATCGTCGCTTGATAACTATTGTTATAAGCGAACTCTACCAGTGGAATATGATCCTCCCAACTACCTTGGAAGTCAATGACACATGCCCGCAACATGTTCTCCAACACCTGATTCACCCTCTCCGTCTGGCCATCCGTCTGGGGGTGAAATACACTGCTATAAGATAGCGTGCTGCCAAATGAGTCCTGAAAACTCCTCCAAAAATGTGAAGTGAAAACCGATCCTCGATCTGACACGATCGTGTCCGGTACTCCGTGAAGTCGAACTATAGATCCTCGCGTAAGCCTCGGCAGTATAGGTAGTCCTCACTGAAATGAAATGTGCCGACTTCGTCAACCGATCCACAATCACCCACACTGAATCGTTCCCCTTCTTCGACTTCGGCAACCCCACAATGAAGTCCATAGAAATGTCTGCCCACTTCCACTCTGGAATGGGTAAAGGCTGAAGTGTCCCTGCCGGTCTCTGATGCTCTGCCTTCACATGCTGACAGGTAAAACATCTAGCCACATAGTCTGCAATCTCTCTACGCATACCGCCCCACCAGAAATGTCTCTTCAAGTCCTTGTACATCTTGGTGGTTCCTGGATGCACTGTGTACCGAGTACGGTGTGCCTCATCCAATAACTCCCTCTTCAGCTCTACGCTGGCTGGCATAACCAATCTACCCTTCATCTGGAGACCTCCATCAGCTCCGATGGTCCAATCAGTCTTAGGCTCTTTGGAAATCTCCTCCTTTCGGATTTGAACCCATGAGTCTCCCAATTGAGCTCGGACAACTCTGTCACTCCAAGATGGCTGCACTGTCACAGCTCCCAAAAATGCACTGGTTCCTCCAATCTCGGGTCTAAAATCAAACTGGCTAAGAGTGATAAGATCTCTGTACAAAGAACACCTCAAAGCCGCAACCCGATGCCGACGCTTCCTACTCAAAGCATCTGCTACGACGTTCGGCTTCCCTGGATTCTACTATGAGGAGAATAGCGACGACTTGTACAATCCACAAGCTCATCCCAAAAGAAGAAGATTTAATTTTTACCCAAAAAAATTTAACATTTCTCTTGTAAAATCTTTTCAAAGCTCTCTCCTCAAGATCTCTCTTTTCTAGCCGCCAAAGCTCTCCTTTTTATTTTTCCTCTGCAAACCCTAGGAACGTCTCTTCCTATTTATAGGAAGAGAAACAGAGCCTCATGGGTGTGACCCCCGCGAGATTGGCCTGCAAGACACAAATTTGTGTCTCGCTCCTATTTTTCTCACGTGGGTGTGGCCCCTACGCGTTCACATACGTTTAATTCTAATTTCATTAGAACTCTTGTTTGCATAATCAGCCACATTGAGTCATCTTCCCACTAGGGATTATATTTCATGAGAAGCAAGTAATTGGCCTTTCGTATCTATACATATAGAATCATTTGAGATTAAATCACCATCTATCTACAAAGCACTAATCAAGAATAGAGAGTTCTTTTGCGAAGCTTATTTGACATTTTTCTTTCTTTTATTCTTTTTTTAGAGAGATTGTATTAGGCTTTTTGTGGTGTGTTAGGGATTGATTAAGAGATTTGCATATTATATTCCCCACAATTTAGTAAAGCTATTATCCTTCTTCGTCCCTGGATGTAGGTGGATGTACGCTACAAGCTGAACCACATATATCCGTGTGTTTTTGTGTTTTTAATATTTTTAATATTTTTTGTGCTTCTGTGTAATTGATATTAGTTTATCTTGGGTATTTGTCATGACAAATTAGTATCATGAGCCCTCAGCTATCGATCAGACATGAAGATGAAGAATACGAAGTGGGATATTGTGAAGTTTGACAGTAACCGCCATGTTGACACAGAGCGGATTGAAGAAAGCTTTGTTTGGAAAGTCGAAGAAACTGGCTACCATGACTAGTGAGGGTCAGAACAAGTTGGATGATAAAAGTCTCATAGTAATACAATTATGTTTGACAAATAAAGTTTTGATAGAGAAGACAGGCGCTAACTTGTGGGCTAAGTTGGAAGATTTATATTTGACAAAGTCACTCACTAATTGCCTCCCTTGAAGCAGAGTTTGTACACACTTCGGATGTCGGAAAGAACACCTACCAAATCTCATATTAGTAAATTTAATTTTGTAATTATAGATTTGAGTAAGATTGATGTTAAGATCAAACCCTATTATTATTGTGTTCTTTTCCACCTTCCTACAATCATTTTAGGGCTACTATGGTTTATGATCACGATTCTATTGGCATTTAGGACATCAAATAGAACTTGTTGAATAAGGAGAAGATTGACAAAGAGTAAACCATAAGTGAAAGTGATGATAAAGCTGATGGATTGTTTGTTCGAGGAAGATCGGAAG
>NC_033800.1:83769253-83801987 GCF_001876935.1 Asparagus officinalis
AAGTCGAAGTATAAGAATTTGACCGACGGATTGCAAAAAGAAAGGGTACTTCAAGACTGGTTGTTACAGGTTGAAGAACAAGAAGAACTAAGAAGAGTATGAAGAGAAAACAAAGGAGGACTCCACTAAAGTTGATATTGCTAGTTGATATTGCTGAATTCAATTTTGTGATTATAGATTTGAGTAAGATTGATGTTAAGATTAATGATGAAGTTGGTATTGCTGAAGACATGATTCTGTTGGTTACCAATGATAAAACTAGGAGCACAGCAGATTTGATTATGGATTTCGGCTGTTCCTATCATATGTGCCCTAATCGGGATTGGTTCACCACTTATGAAGCTATTCACGATGGATTTATTCTCATGGTGAGTAACGCCTCATGCAAGACTATTAGGAAATGCACAATTCGGATTAAAATGCATGATGGAGTCATAAAGATTTTAACTAGTGTTAAGCATGTTCTAGGTTTAAGGAAGAGTCTCATCTCTTTGCATATTCTTGATAATATTGGGTGTAATTTTTAGGTGAAGATGGAGTTTTTACGGTTACAAAAGGCTCTCTTATGGTTATGAAGGGAAAAAAGGTTGGCAGCTTGTATGTTTTGTAAGGTTCTATCATTATCGGTTCAACTACAATTGCATCGTCGATATCAGAAGCAAATACTATCAAATTATGGCATATGAGGTTTGGTCATATGATTGACTACAGATTAACCAAGTTGAGCAAGAAGAGTCTTTTAAGTGGATAGAGTAGATGAAAATTGGTTTCTGTGAGCATTGCATCTTCGGAAAGCAGAAAAGAGTAAGCTTCAATACAACAATACATCAGACTAAAGGTGCTTTGAATTATATCTATTCTAATCTTTAGAGACCTTCTCAAGTTGCCTCAAAGGATGGTAGTCCAATATATTTGTTGACATTCGTCGATGATTATTTCAAGAAGGCTTGAGTCTATTTTTGAGACATAAAGATGAGGTGTTTGTGAGACTTTCAAGCAGTGGAAGTCTTTGATTGAGAATTAGACTGTGACGCTAATTAAGATGCTTAGAACTGATAATGACCCTGAGTTTTATGGAGAAAAATTCAATGAGCTCTGCAAGAATGAGGGAATCATTAGTTACATTGCAACGGAATAGAGTGGCAGAGCGTATGTATAGAATCCTTTTGGAAAAAGCTTGTTATATATTATTCAATGCGGGTTTAAGTAAGGAATACTGAGCAAAAGCAGTAAATATAGCTTGCTACTTGGTAAATATATGACCATCTACTATTATCAGTTGTAGAACTCTAGAGGAACGGTGGAGTTAGAAATTCATGATTTAGCTCTTTAGCAGGATAAGCCTACAGGAGTTTAGCAGCCAAATCCCATTCAAATAGATGAAATACCTCTACTGCTACAGAAAGAGTGAGAATACACTATTGCTAGAGATTAGTCTATTCGACCACCATGAAGATATGAAGATAAAATAGCTTATGCATTGTCAATTGACATTTTTGTACCCTTCAGCGGTTTATGAGCTACTTCATGTGATGACTTCACTAAGTGTTATGGTCATCGTGCGAACAATTCAGTCGATACATTGATGAGGCCTCTTTAAGTTGGTAAGTTCAAGCGAGACTTGGACTTGATCGATATGTGCTGCACTTGATGCCCTGCAGGGCTATTAGAGAAGGTAGAGTAAGCTAATTTGGAGTGAGGATTATTCGGTGTGTTTGAGTCAACGTGAAAATTTGTTATAGATGCCTCGAATACACACGATCAAATTAGGCATCTTGGCTTGGTCATCCTTTGGCCCGAGAGCTGCCCTTTTAGTTGGTTGTTTTTTTTTTTTTTTTTGGTCCTAATTTCAATAGGATGTGGGGACATATTATCTGGAGATATCATGTGGTGTATGTGAATTCTAATTTCATTAAATCTATTGTTCGCATAATCAATCACATTGAGTCTTCTTCCCATTAGGAGTTACATTTCATGAGAAGCAAGCAATTGCCTTTTCGGATCTATATAAATACATGACCATCTAAGATTAAATCATCATCAATCTACAGAGCACTAATCAAGAACAGAGAGTTCTCTTGCTAAGCCTATATGAAACTTTTTCTCTCTTATGTTCCTTTATTTTGAGAGAGATTCTATTAGGTTTTTTGGGGGGGTGTCAGGGATTGAGTGATTGAGAAATCTCCGTATTATATTCCTCATAATTTAGCAAAGTTATTCTACTCCTTCACCGCACGTAGACGAAGGCTACAAGCCGAACACGTATATCTGTGTTTTTATGTTCTTGATATTTTTGTGCTTCTGCGTGATTGATATTAGTTTGTCTTGGCGATTTGTCGTAACAATACTAAAGACTAAACACAGATGCTTTGGCGGAGATGATTAGGTCCGACAATGACGACAAGCTTTGGCTGCGGGATTTTTTGTCTGTTCGAGTTTGCTAATGATAAGGTGTGATAAGAGATTAACTTATGCATGGTTTGTTCGCTGTCCGTAAGGAGAGGAATATTATAGTTGGATAGGCTTGTAGTTGATGGAGAGAGGATGTAGTGGACGAGTGCGAGTACAACCAACTTCCACATCCCATTTGTAACATGTACGTAGTAATCTCTTTACAATATTGTACCCATTAAAACATGACATGATGTATTCGGCTTTGTTATTTATAGACTTAAGGGTGTGCTTTGATTTTGATCACCCCACTTGAAACTCTGGCCGTTTTAAATCATACTGACCGTGAAGAATAGTGTCAGGCTAATTTCTTTTTAATTTCTCACCTCTCCATCTTATTTTTCTTGAACTGGTATGGAATTACAAATTTCTTTTGAAGTTAGAGATTTTTTATTTTGCCTTCAGCACTTGCGTGTTTTCTCTCCCATACACCATTTGGATAATTTTTATCTGATTTTTTTTTCTTGTATTGAGTATATCTATTGGTGTGCTTTTCACTTTCGATAATAAAAAAATGGGGAGAATTTTGTAAAATTTAATGAGTTTATAAAATTTGATGAGTTTTTGCTTGAGTGTAGTCTTTGACTAAGTGGTATCATGTTTTGATTTTTTTTTTTTTTTTGAAATTTTTTGAAACACTCAATGCATTATTTTACGGGGGCTTTACAATACATGTGCTTGTTTTACACTTTTCATGGATGTATGAATGTGGGGGAGCATTGCATATAATTTCTTATTGCATGAGAATGTATTTGTGCTTATTTTGTGTCTATATATCTCAAACACGCATCTCTTAGGTATTTCAAATTTTTATTATGTTATTATCAAAAGGGGGAGATTGTTAGGATGTTGTTTATGAAATATCTCTTATTTGAGTAAAAAACAAATTCTCATTTGATACTAACATTTGTTTGAGATATCGTGGCATAGGTAATTATAGGTATGTGACATGTATGAGGCAAAATGATGTGAAAATCAACACAAAAGCTAATTTCAGCACAACTACCATTGATGGTAGGTCATTGACCATCGATATGAGTAGTGATCATTGATGATTCTAATGAAAAATTGATGGTGAAAATGTCTAGAGACTTGAATATCATCTTTGGGCTTCTCAATCATCGATGGTCTCTTGACGCCATCGATGGTCGACAATAACCATCGATGGTAAAAATAGCAGATTGTATTTTTTTCTAATTATAGTCATTCACTGATTTATATATTCTCCAACTTCTACCATATTTGATAGATCTCTTTCCAAACATAATTGTGAGAGAATACTAGAGAGACATAATTGTGAGAGAATACTAGAGAGAGATAGAGAGAGAAAGAGAGAGAGAGAGAGAGAGAGAGAGAGAGAGATTCTAGGGTTTGATATTGAAAGATCTTGAAGAGAGTTTTTGGGTTCTCCAGACCATTCTTCATCAAGCTTTACTTATATTCTTTATGGGACAGTTTAGTTTATCAAAACGATTGTAAGATCTTTTTAATCTCTATGCTTAATTGATAATTAGTTTGTTTTTATTTAAACTTTTTTTACGGTGTACTCAAGCCGATTGAATTGGGTACAAGGCTGCAGTCTAAGGTGAAACCAAGAATGTCAAACCTGCCATGCACCACACCGTGCAATAACATGTTTCACCATCACAATTCTATCACTCTAGTAGAGTCAATAACATGTGTAGGTACAAAAGCAATTAAAAGATAATACAAGAGATAACTGATGAAATGATATGGATCAAAATAATATTGTAGGCGTATAAAACTGCTTATAGGTCCCTTAACACAGCTCGGCACGGTGATTCGACAAACCAACGAACCATCGGGCGATATATCCAAACATGGTCGTTAGACCACAACACCGAAGCCAAGTGACATGCGACGAAGCGGATTAACGAGGCGACGAGGTTAACGAACCGCACGCAAACAACGGAATACATCCAATCGCGTGCCCAATCAAGCTAACGGGTCGATGAAACAACGAGTCATCCAACCATAGAGTCCACCACATCAAACAAGATCGGGAGCGGACTCAAACTTGAACACTAAAGCGTATTTACTACCAAATCAGGATCCGGACTGCCAAATTAGAGTCCAGATCAACAATAAAGTTCAGATAAACCGCGAGACCGGAAAAGATGGCAAAAAACCAAACACCAGGAGGGTTCGACCTTGACCGAGCCACCTCTTGGTGGCTCGGTGGCCGAGCCACCCATATCTGGGCCCAGATCTGAGCCCAGATCTGGATTGAAATGCCTATAAATAGAGAAGGAGGGCTGATTTTTGAAAGGACTTGGAACTTTTGAGGTGAAACTCTGCCGGATTGAGAACTGAACTTCGGAGTTTTGGAGCTTTGAAGACTCAGACTTTTCAGATCTGGTTCTTGGCGATCATCCACGTCAAATAAGGCAGGAGTTCGAGAGAGATCAGATCTAAGATCCACACGGTCATCCTCCGGATCAAAACTTGGTTTTTGATCCCGAGAAGAGTATTGATTTCGCTTGGTCGATTTCGATTACTTAGGGCTATTATTTCCTTGGTGAAATAATACCCTCGGCTGTTATTTCCTTCGTGAAATAACACCCGTCATACCGTGTAGATCCGACCGGATCAAGATCGCGTGGTGGTCCACGGATTAACCCCGGCGCAGGCAAAGAACCCACACAAGCAAGAGACCGCAAAACAGGATCTTGCGATTTGTTCCGGAAGAAGGAAAGTTATAATCTTTTTTCTTTGTTGATTTCGTTGTAACCGGATCTTATCAAAAGACCAGATCTTTTGTAACCGATAAACTATTGATCAAGAAAACAATGACATCAATGAAAGCGATTTTCCCCGCGAACAATCTGGCGACCACAGTGGGAGCCACCGATCTCGCTGCCGAGATCGTTGCGTCGCAGCCGCGGATCTCGATCCCGGTCGAGGAGGAGGTCGAGTATGAATTCGACCAACAAAAGTTTGAGGAGTATCTGTCATCCTCGTCCGGATCCACAGTTGAGAATACCAACGAAGATCTCACCCCAATTGATGCCAAAGTTGCATCGGGTGAAGCTCTACCGACCTCCAACCAGGTCAAATCTGTTCTCGCCAATGCCTCCGCCGCTGAGGGCGTAGTAACTCTCTCAAAGAGAGCCCGCCAGAGACGACGTCAACGCCTGGCGTGGCAATTCGCGAAGGCAATGGAGTCCACTGACGGAATCCACTATAACGCGGATCTGAAGAGCAGGAGAGGCAAACAGCCTCAACAAACAATGAATGGCAGCTCCTCCAAGCCGCCAACGAATGAATGGATCCGTGTCAAACGGAATCGTCAACACTTGATGAGTGCATTCATAAGCGCCGCGCACTGTCAGTGCAAGCACGGGCTCAAGTCCAAGAAGCCCGCAGAAGACTGCAGAAGGAAGTGGCCAAAAAGCCGCCACCAACCCGCCAAGTATGGAGGCCGAAGTCTGAAGCGGCGATTCAGGCTAAAGAGCAACCTTTGCAGCCTTCAGCAAAAGTTCAACCTCCGGCGAACCAACCTAAATCGCCGATAATTCCCATAGCTAGTTAGTTTTGGAGCGTCTCGGTCCACTTCCTGATGAGGGATGCAAAGCTCCAGTTCAAGAACGTTTGGGCCCGATAAAGAAGCCCCGAACGACTCAACATGCTGGGAGTCGCCGCCACCCTCAACATGACAAAGAGATCAGGGCAGCTAGGCGCACCAATTTGCGCATTGAAGTCCAGGAGCCCGCTGAGAACTCACGCTCATGAAGGCATGTTTCGAGGCGCGTAACTCTCGAAAGCCCAAAGAAGGCAGTTCGCCCTCAGAAGAAAACATTGTCATCTGATGACGATAGTGTTATACCTGAGAAGTCGTGCCAACACACGATAGGTTACTCCGACCTTCAAACCGACGAGTTATACTATCATGGTGGGGGTACAAGTAAAACCAGGAAAAGGAGTCCTCGAGGACTAGAAACTCAATGCCCCTGTTCCAAACTCATTCGGGCAGTATTGTCTGAATGCAACTGCATCAAGACAGTCCCCGAAAGAATTTCGGTTTTTGAAAGGCTTAGTACTGAAACACCAAAACCAAGGCCCAGGCGTTTCCGACAAAGGAGAACGGTAGTTGGAGATGGAGAATTTTCGAGGGTCACCACTAATATGACCAGCAAAGGGACATCAACACGGGATAACCCCAAGTCGATTCCGGAAGCACCCCGGCGTATAACACGTCTGCAGTCTGGAGCCATCATACGAGCAACTTATGGTAGGATTCGGACAAGATTACCTTCAGAAGATGAAGAATCAGATGCCGGCTCCACGGTTGCATCAGATAATACGGTATCCAGCGAGGGACAACCCCGCGAGTCACTTATGATAAGTGCGGAACAAGTGGCCAAGATGCTCGAAGAAGCCATGGCTAAACAACAAGAGAGCTTCAAGTTCGAAATGCAGATGGCCATGCAGAATATGAGAGAGATGCATGACCAACAAATCCAAGCACTGACAAACCAGCAAGGCGAACCAAGTCGTCGTAATCATGTTAATCAGGAAAATGAGGACACAGATGCGAATGAAGCTCATAATACCAATAATCCTCCCGTCAATGCAGGGGGTGGTAACGAGAATGCTAGCGAAAACACAGGTGAAAGTTTGAAGATTAAGAACCTCGAGAGCAAAATCAATACGTTGGTTTCCGCTCAAGAGATGAAGAAGACGGGCATTCCTTGTCCATACCCAAGAGAATGGGAATCAATCCCGTATCCGGCAAAGTTCAATCTAATTAACTTCACGCCGTTTGATGGGAAGGGTTCATCCACTCAGCATTTGATTTACTTCAAATCACACCTAGGGGTTATCTCTGGTAATGAGCATCTGATGGTACGGTCCTTCGTTGGCACTCTTCGTGGAACCGCCTTCGATTGGTATCGCCGCCTCAAGCCAGGAAGTGTGAATAGCTGGGACGACATGGAGACTAAATTCCTCAATAACTTCTTCGACGACGACACTGAGATATCCATCGGGTCGTTGCTTGACGAGAAACAAAAAGACGGGGAATTGGTTGATACCTTCACCAAAAGGTTCCAGAACAAGGCGATGAACTGTCGGGACCCGATCACTGAGGAGTTCATTCTCCAGACTTACCACAACAACCTCGTATTGGACGTGTTGGAAACAATGGGGACAGCACCGTCCAAAATATGGAAGGATTTGAAGATCCGAGGAGAGCAAGCCGAGCGATTTCTCAGAAGGAAAAAGGCGGAAAGAGGCCAACAGGCGACGAATGCTCCAAAACAGAATTTCGTCCCACGTGGGAAAGGTAAGGCACATGCTAATGCAGTTGATACTAATCAAACTTTCCAATTGCAACCGCAGCAACTTGTTGCATCAACAGCCGCAGCAACGAGCACCACAACAGTCGCAATCGCAATGGCACCAACGGCCTCAGAAGCAGAAATCTTCGGAGCCAAGATTTCCTAAAGTGTACTCCTTCAAAGATGACGAAGTTCCCGGCATCTTTAAGTACCTGTTGGAAAATAACAAAATCCAGCTACCGGCGATCGTGGATCAAGAAGGGGCTAGCAAAGTGACGGATCCGAAGTATTACGCATACCATAGAGCGGTCCATCACCCTACAAAGTCATGCTACCATCTCAAGGATAAGATCCAGGCGTTAATTGATGTAAGCGTCATAACCCCGAAGCCGTCCAAGAATGTCGGAGCAAATGCAGTATCAATTAGTTTTGGGTCAGTGCCCACAACATGGTTTGAACCAGAACGCATCACCAAAGTAGGAATGAAGATGGTGAATGATGACCCATATGGACAGCGCCAAAAAGGACTTGTGCCACACATAGCCCCAAACGGCGAAATCCTCTGGGTTCATCCTGATCTTATTAAAGACGATCAGTGGGCAACCTCCTCGACCAGAAAGGGTAAAGGCAAGTCCTGCAATGCTACCTCTGCGATCTTCGAAGAGGATGGTAATGAAGCTCCTACCTTCCCGCTCTCCGAAGAAGAACAAGAAGTCTTTGCCACTAGAAGCGGAAATCAGTATCACTTCAACTATCCATCACCTAGTGATCAGTTAGCTGAGCAGGGGGTGGCTAAATTGGGACCAGCCAGAACTCTTACAGAGCTGGGTGTGATTACGACTCCTAGACCGGTTGAAGAAGCTCGACGACAGCCGGTTAATAAACAGAAAGAAAAGAAGCCCCAAGAGGTTCAGAATCCGAAGCAGTCTCGTTTCAATCGTCCGATTGGAAGAGATAAACCGGAAAGCTCGAACACTCCGCACGTCTTCGATATTACGGCTCAACTAGCTAACATTCCAGCACGGATAACATTGTATGAGTTGCTACGGTTTTCTAAAGAAACCAGGGAAGCCTTGCAAGAAGCCTTGGGCAATTCAGAAGTGTTCCTTACTCAGATTAAGCCGGTACCTGAAGAGCCAGAACAGTTAATTCAACACTGCAATATAGCGGCTAAAAACCTTCCCTGCATTACCTTCACCAAAGAGGATATGCAGACGAAGAATTCGAACCATGATCGACCCCTATATTTCATTGGGTACATTGGCTCCAGCGAAGTCAACCGAATCCAAGTGGATCCGGGTTCCGCTGTGAGTATTATGCCGCTTCGCTTGATGCATAGCCTCAGCATTCCAGTTAGCAAGTTGGCGTCCACAGGCACTGTTATCTACGGGTTCAATACCAGCGGGTCAAGACCTTTAGGTAAAATCCGGATAAAGTGTCAAATGGGAGATTTGAGGACGGATGTCACATGTTATGTGATTGATGCCGAGACTTCATATAACTTACTATTGGGTCGACCTTGGATCCATAGTAACGTTATAATCCCCTCCACTCTCCATCAGTGTTTGAAATATGTCGACACTGATAATAAGGTTAGGACGGTGGTCGCGGATAAGCAACCATTCAAAGGGTACGAGAATTATTTCACTGATTCTCTCCTTTATGGTAACGAATCCGATACTGAATCATCGGCCCATGGCACGGACAGCGGAGAAGAAGCTGATACCGAAGCCGGACTTGATTACAATGGAGGTTATGTTTTAAATGATATTGTACCCTTAGTAATCAATCTTGATGATGAACAATCGTCAGATGGCAGTTGTAACTGGAAACTTGCCAATAATGAAATAAATGACGATTTAGAGTACTCACTGTCTCTTGATGATGTAATAAAGGGATTGTATGATAATCCCGATTTATATACGCCGCTTCGATCATCCTATGTAGCGAAGAAATGCCTCCAGCATTCTTTCGGAACAACTATGGTCATTCTTGCCAAAATAGGAGGCGAAAGAAAAGTGATTTACGGTAAAGGAGAGGGTTTTCCATTACCAGATCATTTCTTAAGGGAAGATGAGAATGAGGACAAACCTGGCCTACATTTATCTAAGTATAGTCCAGAAGAGCGCAAGCTCATGGAAAAACAGGGATATAATTTCACACTCGGAGAAGGTTTATACTTCGATCGAGGTCCCCGTATTCCAGCCAAAGCGGCATATGTACCAAAAGGGAAACCGGATGATTATTATAAATTTAGACGAGGGTTAGGGTATGTCTCTTCTTCAGAAGACGAATGTTGCTGGTTAATCAATAACCAATCATCTGGGCAATACAAAGATGGGTACAGAAGACGAATGTTGCTGGTTAATCAATAACCAATCATCTGAGCAATATAAAGATGGGTACCCGTCAGATTCCTCGGAATGGGATTCCGATACAAGTCTGGGGGAAGTATTCAAAGCCCTAATGTTGAACATGGCTACAGCTGATCCGTCCACAATGGAGAACGACGATCAAATGCCAACATGGGAAGACCTATGGGTTCATCACCTGAACATGCAGTATGGTGATAGGTTTAAACAGAGAGAACCCCCGACTGAAGATAAAATAGTCGAAATTAACATGGGCGACGAGGCCAACCCAAAGCCGATATTCATCAGCGATAGTCTTCCCTCAAATGAAAAGGAGGAATTAATTGCTCTCATCAGGGAATACATTGATGTCTTCGCTTGGAACTATGAATACATGCCAGGGCTCGACCCCAATATGGCAATGCACCGCCTCGATATTAAGTCGGATGCCAAACCTGTCAAACAACAGCAAAGACGGTTTCGTCCGCAGATTATGGAAGCCATTGAGGCAGATGTTAAGAAATTGATCAAATCAGGATTTATCCAAGAGAAGCAACATCCAGACTGGCTAGCCAACATTATTCCAGTCATGAAGAAGAACGGTAAAATCAGGATTTGCATCGACTTCAGGGACCTGAATACGACATGTCCAAAAGACGACTTTCCTCTCCCAATCACCGATGTCATTATCGACAATACGTGCGGATTTGAGAGAATATCTTTTATGGATGGTTTTTCAGGATATAACCAAATCAAGATGCACCCAGATGACGAGAAGCATACAGCGTTTAGAACGACCATCGGTGTCTTTTGCTATACGGTGATCCCTTTCGGTCTAAAGAATGCAGGCGCCACATACCAGCGAGCAATGACTAAGATTTTCCAAGAACATCTCAGGAAAACAGTCGAATGCTACGTTGATGATTTAGTTGTAAAAAGCCGCAACAAAGAAGATCACATCAAGGACTTGAAGACGATGTTCGATCTCATGAGGAGTCAACTAAATCCTTCCTTGGAATGTCCAGCGAAAAATTCTTTGGATTCGTCATCACCACTAAAGGTATACGTATCGATCCTGATAAGGTGAAGGCGATACATGAACTGCAACCCCTAGAAATCTAAGAGAACTCAGAGGATTGTAAGGGCGTTTAGCTTACATCCGGCGGTTCATCTCAAATCTTTCTGGGAAATGCCAACCATTCTCTAAGCTAAACAAGAAAGGTGTATCATTTATTTGGGATGACGCCTGCCAAAAAGCACTCGAAGATATCAAAACATACCTGATGAATCCTCCTGTTCTCGTTGCACCAAAATCAGGTAAACCGTTCTTGATTTACCTCAAGGCGATGGACCACTCGATAAGTGCTTTACTAGCACAAGACGATGATAATGGTCATGAACAGGCGGTCTATTACCTAAGTCGGACCTTGGTAGGCGCCGAGTCTCGATATCCGATGATTGAGAAAGAATGCCTCGCATTGGTATTCGCAGTGCAAAAAATGCGGCATTACCTGGTTGGACAGACGATTTACGTCATTTCTAACGCATTGGTATTCGCAGTGCAAAAAATGCGGCATTACCTGGTTGGACAGACGATTTACGTCATTTCTAATGTTAATGCAGTACGGGTATTTATGACGCAACCGGCCTCTATGAATTGGCGGTTAGCAAAGTGGGCCCTTCTCTTGTCCCAATATGATTTGCACTTCAAACAGCAGAAGTCGATTAAAGGACAAGCGATTTGTGATCTTTTGGCGGCAAACCCGACAACGGATACAGCAGAAGTATATGATGACTTGCCAGATGAAACCCACGAGGTTAACACTACATCGCACCAACAAGTATGGCAATTATACTTCGATGGTGCTTCAAGGGAAGTTAATAGGGCAATAAGCCCCGGATGGTCTAAAGTCTCCTCCGGAGTTGGAGTTGTCTTAGTTTCCCCGGGGAAGCATGTGATGCCTCGGGTTTATTCACTGACTAGTCCATGTTCCAATAACATAGCCGAGTACAACGCGCTTCTCATCGGACTCAGTTTTGCCAAGGAGCTGGGGGTCGAATATCTCGAAGCTTTTGGGGATTCTCAATTGATAGTCAACCAAGTTCGTGGAGAGTATGAAGTCAGGAACCAAGACCTGATCCCGTACCACCAGGAGGCCATCAAAATGGCAGATTCTTTTGAAGAATTCTTTATTGAATATATCCATCGTCTCCAGAACGCTTACGCGGATGCACTGGCAGCACTAGCAGTATCACTCGCGCAGCCCCCCAAAACTAAACTATTAGTCATAGTAAGGACACATCAACTCTGCATACCCATATACGATATGGATATTGAAGAAGAAGATGATAGAAACATAAGCGCCAATGAGGTGAATTCAACTCAAATTGGGTCTGAGTCCCGAGATTGGCGTTTTCCTATCATTGACTACGTCCAATATGGTATTTTGCCAGAGGATGTAAAAGAAAGGGAATCAATCCGCCGAAGAGCACCAAGATTCTTCTATAATATCGAGACCCATACATTATACCGTCGAGGGTATGATGGTTTGTTACTCCGATGCCTTTCGAACAAAGAAGCAGAAGAAGTTCTTAAGGAAGCACACGAAGGAGAATGTGGTGCGCATCAGCCCGGTCCCAAACTGTATGATCGCATCAGGAGAATGAGATATTTTTGGCCAACAATGGTTCGTGATGCAATCGAATATACCCGAGAATGTCATGCCTGTCAAGTATATGCAAATTATATGCACCAACCACCAGAGCGTTTACACACGTCAACCACGTCTTGGCCATTCGAGACATGGGGTATGGACATTGTCGGTCCTATTTTTTCCCCCTTCAGTCAAAGGTGATCGATTCATTCTCGCAATCATGGATTACTTTTCAAAGTGGGCTGAAGCGATTCCGCTTAGAGAAGTGAATACGAACAACGTCATCAATTTCATCAAACATCATGTCATATACCGACACGGAGTACCAAGACGGATCATTCATGACAACGGTCCACAGTTCATAAGCAACGCTTTCGTCAGGTTTTGTGACAAGTTCAAAATTCAAGATATTTCGTCAACAGCTTATTATCCCGCTGCGAATGGATTAGCTGAGGCGTTTAACAAGACGATCATTAAGATCCTGTCAAAGCTCGTGAAGACACATAAACGAGACTGGGATGATAAACTCGGTGAAGCACTTTGGGTTTATCGTACCACCATACGCACACCTACAGGAACTACCCCATATTCATTGGTATACGGATGTGAAGCTGTGCTACCATTGGAAATCCAAATCCCATCCCTTCGGATCGCTCTCGCAACTGAGATGACGACAGAAGAACAACATCAGAAACGTCTCGAAGAACTCGAAATGTTGGATGAAAAGCGCTTGGAAGCTCAACAACACATCAAGTTCTATCAAGCCAGAATATCTAGGGCTTTTAACAGAAGAGTCCGACAGAGAAGCTTTAAGGAAGGAGATCTGGTCCTCGCTGCTCGCCGACCGATAATCCTCAACTCCAAGAAGAAAGGTAAATTTGAACCCAAATGGGAAGGACCGTTTGTGATAGACACAGTCTACTCAAACGGCGCATATCGCCTGATTACTCAAGAGGGCGCCAGGCAATTAATACCAATAAATGGGAAGTTCCTGAAAAAGTACTATCCCTAGTACATTCAGGATAACCCATTTACCGAGAAGTTCCTTGAAGAATATTACACTTAATATTCTAGAGGATAACCCAAAATCATTTTCACCACCAAAATCTCTCACTGATCAATTTCAATTGACAGTGAGTCCACCAAAAGTGTCTTTCTGGCCCAAACCACCAGCAAATTCCCCTCTTGACTCTTTCCATGAACAAGAGGTCCACTTTCAGTTCAGAGTCCCCTTTCGATAAATGAAAGAACTCCCTTCCTTTTCTCTTTGGTTAAGCCTTCTTATGGTTATAACCGAAGTTGAAATTTTACTTCGATAAACGAGAAACTCATCTTTCAGACTAGATAACCAATCTTATAAAAGGTAAGTTTATCTAGATTTTCCAGATTCTCGGAGTGGAGATCCCACTTCTAGTTTCTTTTGCACTGGAAATAGAATATAAAATTCTTCCTTTTCCAGAATCAAGGAATAGAATATAAAATTCTTCCTTCCTTGTATTCGGGTTCACCTTCACCCTATAAGAAGACCGGAAAATAGAATATAAAATTCTTCCTTTCCCACGCTTACCTTTTCCAAGAATTTATCAATCTAGGATTCATCCTAGGAAGTTTATCCTGAATCCTAAGCAGGGATAAGTCTGCGCCT
Organism: Asparagus officinalis; assembly: GCF_001876935.1. Lineage (NCBI taxonomy): Eukaryota > Viridiplantae > Streptophyta > Magnoliopsida > Asparagales > Asparagaceae > Asparagus > Asparagus officinalis. The sequence continues at coordinate 83,783,655 of NC_033800.1, forward strand.
AACACGCGCTGCCGGTTTAGTCTTTCTCCGTAGAAAAAGACACCAGAGTTCGATTCTGGGGTATCCTATCCTGAAACCTAAGCAGGGATAAGTCTGCGCCTAACCCGCGCTGCCGGTTAGTTCTTAACCGTTAAAAAGAACACCCGCCCACATATTCAACATTGTGGTAGGTTGTTATTAATGACACCAAAATCCATGCCTTACATGCATGGGGAATTTCATCCTGAATCCTAAGAAAGGATATGCCGACGCCTAACACGCGCTGCCGGTTTAGTCTTTTTCCGTAGAAAAAGACACCAGAGTTCGATTCTGGGGTATCTCATCCCGAAGCCTAAGTAGGGATAAGTCAACGTCTAATACACGTTGCCGGGTAGCCTATTCCCGTAACAATGGCGAAGTCTACGTATTCGAAGTCGTAGCGGCGAGTCTCAGAGAATTCATTCTCTTAGTACAACGTTACATGCAGAACGGATTTAGACAATCCGCATGCTAGCCCGACTCAAACGGTAGTCGGTAAAGGCTAATCAAATCCGTTGAAGGCTGGGGGTTAGCCAAAAATCCTAAAGTCAACACCTAACACGTGTCGCCGGGTAGCCTATTCCCGTAACAATGGCGAAGCCTATGTATTCGACATCATAGCACAAAGTCTCGGAGAATTCACTCTCTTAGCACAACGTTACATGCGGAACGGATTTAGACAATCCGCGTGCTAGCCCGATTCAAACGGTAGTCGGTAAAGGCTTATCAAATCCGTTGAAGGCTGAGGGTTTGCCAAAAATCCTATGAGTATTATGGTCAATCATTCCAAACAGAATAAGAAATCACGATAAAGATAAAGATAAAACCATTTCCACTAAGAGGATCGAAAGTCAAAATATTCAGCAAATGAAATCATACATCAAGCCCATGGCTAAAAATCTGCTGACTAAACTTAGACAGCTTCTCATCATAAGCTTGCCTAAGCTCATCCTGCAACTCAGCTCTGATGGATTCTTCAGTGGTGGCTAAAGTCTTCACAGCAACCTCCTCCATCTCGACCAGCTTCTGCTTCAAAGATTTCAACTCCTCAGATAAGGCAGTGTGGGCTTGCTGATCCTGTACCTTCGTCATTTGAAGGATACTCAAAGTCTCCTCTTCTTCACGAAGTCCTCTTCGGAACTATTCTATCTTGGTCTCGCAAGAGGCAATAGAAGAGTCAAGATCGTCAAGTGAAGATGATCTAATAGCAAGATTAGCCTCAACTCGGTCTACCCGATCCCGCTGTACCTGAATCTCGAGCTCAGCAAGAACTCGAGTATCGCGCCATGTCTGTAAGCGAGTATCCAAATTGGCAGCAATGAATGAAGAGGCACCTGCATCCTGGAGCTCACGTAACATCTGAAGCTCGCGCTCCAGGAAATCAAGGTCATCCATTATAGCCTTCGCCAGATCTGAATATCCTGCATCCCTTATTGAATTTATTCTAGGATCAAGGAAAGGCTTAAATTGGTGAAGGAAAAGTCCGCCGTGGAAGAGCTTGCCAATCATAGTATTCATGAAGGAGAAGAAGGAGCGGACTTCTATACAGATGACGATCTTCTCAGGGTCGTTGTCTGATAACAACTCCTTCACAAGGACATGAAGCCGAGAAGAAAGCCCTACACAAAAAGGAGAAATCCGTCAAAAGCCTTGATGAGGAAATAAATAACATTTCTTAGTTGCTTAATTTATACCTTCTTCCCCTTGAGTCACTGGGGGTAGTGGAGGTGTAACTGCTGTGGATGTATCAGCTGACGTAGTTGGTCTCACAGCCGGCTCAACAGGATCAGTCTCGACAAAAGCTTCTGTCAAACACGAAACGGAATTCTCAGATGCATCACATTATAGCTGCATTAGTCAAAAATGGCTAGTCCTATAATTAACTTGAGAAGAGGTACGTAACTTCAAAAGGACCATCTTCGGGATTCTTAGGGAGTATAGACTCAGGAAACATATCTTCAGGCATTTGGTCATCAATCTGAGGAGAGCCATACATGAAGTGGAGCATAGGAGTGTCCACGAGCAAACCTTCCTTGTCGAAATCATCAGTCAAAAAATCTGACACAAGAAAATATAAATGCGAAAGAAGAATAAAGAAACTACGACCAATGGAGATAAGTTACCTCTTATGGGTGTGTTGGCCTCTCTATTCCCAAGATCCACGTTTGCCTCCTGCAATTTATCTAAAGGAGCAAGAAGCATAGAGACAATTAGGGGAGGCACGAATTCTGAATCGTTCAACTCCTTTGTTTGCCATCTAAAGAGTATATTATCAATGGTAGATGTACCTGGATTCGGTGAATCGGGTCCTACATTGATAGTCTCCCTAACATCGGCAGCTTCTGCAGGCTTTTCTACCTAGTGTGGTAAGTCAGGCTCACCAGAAAATACAAAATCATGAGGAGCAGGATCGGGACTCCTCTCGTTTTCTCCACGCTCTCCTATATAGAGATGGAAAAGCATGAGTCTGAAGTCCTGAATGATCAAGAGGATTGTCTATAGGGTAGATTTTACCTCCGTCGCTGGCAGGATCGTCACCAGCCAAATCCATCTCAGATGCTTGCGGCTCTGCACGCGGCTTATGGACTAGTCTCTTCCGCCTAGCAGCTGGAACAATAATCGAAGGTCTCGCCTGAGTAAAAGGACGGAATTCTTCTTCCCTGTCAGCCACTGTCCCTGAAACATCAAACAAATTGTCAAGATTAATAATTCTGGAAGACAGAAGGAAAGGATAAGGAGTTAACCTCGCTCGGAATAGTCCTCATAATCTTCAAGATCTCCGCCTAAAGCCTCATTAGCAGAATTGAAGATCTTCTTTCTTTCTTTGTCAATCCGACGAGTCTTGCTCCGCGTCCTCTGTGACCGAGCATTTTCCTGAATCACACGAGAATCAGCCTGAGAAGCCTCCTCAGCTACTAACTCTGCAATCAGCTTCACGGGGATGAGTTTGTTAGCTGCTAACAACTACCTGCAGCTTAAGAATGTGAGCTTTAACTGACGCTCAGCACTCGGGAGACTGAACTTAGCACCAGTACAGCCCGTCACGGTCCACAGCCATGCCCGGAGACCGTCCACCAAACCGCCATGAGTCCGAAGCTGCTGACGCGGGTTCCCGACATAAAGCTGATCATAACCAAACTAGTGAGCGAATCGGCAAGGTAGATATGGCTCTATGAAACACTGATTCTTCACCCGGAAGGTCAGATAACCCGGCCTAATGTTCATTAGCCAATTAAAGTAGTCGATATCTAAATGAGTTCGATACCCCCTCGGCCTCTCCTCATCAGTCAAACACTCGCCATATCGGCTGAAGAACTATGGGAAACAAGTGGAAAATACCCAACACTTGTCGACCTGTAGCTGCTTCCTGATTTCAAGGAATCCTCGCCCCTCCCACCTGCCATTCTCAAACAACTGTAGTAGGGGAACAGAGCGGTCTACGGTGCTAGGTACCGACATCATATCAGGACGATGAAGGACGAACCAAGCCATTAAATAAGTGTATGGGAGCTCCACCTTAGTAAGAGGAATCCGAGCCGACGGTCCATCTTCTTTCTGTGTGAAAGCACTAGAAATCTGTCGAAGCCCTCGATGAATGTTAGCTACCATCACCGGAAGAAGCGAAAGTTCCTTTTTGTAGGCAAGCTGAACCACTGGGTAGAGCACTTCCAATGGCAAAATGTCACTGGACTGATACGGGACCACACATTTCTTTAACCAGATAGCGAGGTAACCGGCAAGAAGGGTCATCGGCTGAATCGATGTGGTCGCATGCCATAAGAATGATTTAAACTTGGTCCCTGCAGGAAAGCCACTCTCGGTACTGCTAATGGTATAGGAGTGAGCGTCAATCTTCTTGAGCAGAGCATTGACCTCTGAAGGAGTAAGTGTTGCCAGCTCACAAATAGCCTCGCCAGAATTGCTCTCTAAATTCCTGAACAGATAACACGCAAACTGCTTCAGGCTCACATGTGACTTAGTCCTCTTCGCTAAAGGCTCAGACTGCGCCAAAGCAATATGGTAGTGACATGTGAGATCTCATAAAGTCTCATAGCGGTTGGGCATGCGGTCCTTCAGCTGACTCAATTCATGGTTGGAGGGAAAGTACTCCTGATATAGCATCTGGCCCATGGGCAAACCGGAAATCTTGTGCATCTCATGGAGAGCCAAGCCTAACTCTCCGTGCCTAGTCAGAAAAGTGTTTGAATCCGGGTTATAGAGTTCGTACAAAGCGAAGAAATTCTTAGCGCTGACGGGTAAACCATGCATGGTGGAATGAATAGCTGCATATAGACCACAAGCGTGCAACTCCTCGCTCCATCGGCTTAAGACGTAGTTCGTCATACGAGCCCACCAAAGCTTGTCTGAAGAATGGACTCAGCCATAGAATCTATGGCGCGGCGCAGGCATCTCCCGTCCTAAGACGGCGAGACGATTCTTCAAAGTAGAAGCAGAAGTAAGAAACTCGTTACGCGGTGGTGTATCCAGCCCCAATACTCCAGGACGCAATCCAATGATGTGACTCCTGCTCGAACCAGGAGCTGCCTGATGAGTAATATAGCCACAGTGAACGCTCTCATGCTCCTCTGTCAAGCGCCACGACATCTCCCGCGTCACGGCCTGACGCCTGAGCTCAGTCAATGATCGGTGTCGAGGAATCTTAGGTAAATATAGAAAACCACCGTCATCTTTATGAAGCCACTGCTCGGCATCAATAAACACTGCATCAGGATCTCTAACAGAGTCACCGAATAAAAAGTCAGTCTTCCTGAGAGGCTGAACAGAGCTGGTATCCTTCACGAGAGGCGCATCAGTAATCAGCTGTCGTAGAACTCTATGTCCACCTTCCTTCACCACTTGGGCAACCTCTGTCAACATGCCCGAAGCAAACTGAGGAGTAAGTGGAATAGGTGAAAAATCATCGGAGGTCGAATAGTACTCGTCACGACGCCCGTCCACTGCATGAGATGAGAACGCTCCAGAGGGATACTCCACTGGAAATAAGCAATTAAGCATTTGTTAGTCTCAGTTATAAAAGGAAGTTGAACTCATCTTACGAATGGGTAAGATAGAGTCACTACTTTATAAAGGGTGAGACGATTTGACCACATTGTGCATTCATAAAATATGGTATATCAACAATATATCCCTGCCTTATAACGCACAATGCAGCTTCAAAGCGCCCCCTTTATTTATTTTGAGATATGGTTTTGACCAAGCAAAACCTATCTTTTAAAGCGTCAATTCTCACCAAGGAGAATCAAGGCTCTTCCCAATTGTCTCACCAAGGAGAACAAAACGGGGAAAAAGGATGAATTTACAAATTTCAAAATACGCCAAAAAAGAGCTCACCAGCATACGAGGGAAGCACGCCATAAGCCGACGCAGTAGGGGATTGACCTCTCGGGATATGCGACATGGTGATCTGCAAAGTAAATCAGAGGATCAGATACAGAAAATTTTTAGTTAGGGTGACAAACTCTAACCCTAAAATTTTACCCCCTCTTTATTGCATTTAAACCCCTCAGATCTCCAAATTCTACCCCCTAAAATATGAGCTCGGGGCGTCAAATCATAACCCTAACCCTCATATGCAATCACACAAATTCATATACTGAATTAAACATGAAATATGTTAAAATTATAGAGGATTTACCTGAGGAAAAGCTCGAGGATCCAACAAAAATCAGATCTTGAAGGAGGCTCGAACCACGTGCTCGAGGGGCCTGAGAGAAACTTTATATATGGAGATTTTGAAGGATTTTTCAGTCTAAGATCAAAAGGAAAGGTAGATCTTGGATGAATTTTAGGGTTTGAAGGAGAAAGGATGCACGAGGGAAGAGAAAACTCCAAAAAGAGGGAGAGGGGGGGGGGGGCGGCCCTAAAGAGAGGAAAAAGGGGTTCTTTTATAGTGTTGAACCAGGCTGAACCAGGCCAGACCAGTTTGAACCAGATTTGAACCAAAATTCAAATTGGAGCTGAACCGAGTGTCGAAACGACTTCAAATCGACCGACGGTTCAGTCCCTTATTTATTCATTCCTCTCCCATATATTCAGAAGGGTCGGAAGATTTTTTGAGCCTAATTACTGCCTTTTTTGGGTCACTATCAGGCCGGTTCAGCTCATTCTTAGTACTCCAATAAGGTATACGAGTATAAACTATTCCCTATTTTTGTTGAGAAGTTTTTGGAGAGTATTTTTCTAAAAATATTCTTAAGGATAACTCAACAACACTCCGAAAAGTATAAGAGTATAAACTGCTTCTCAAAACTCCAGCAGAAGTACAAGTATAAACTGTGTCAAACGCCGAACAACGCGTTACAAATGAAGACTCAACGCCAACAATCGATGGTCAGTTCTATGTTGAAACAGCAAACACGAGCTAAAGATCAGAAAATCAGGAAGTGACTTCAAGTTCAAAAATTCCGACAATGGTCAAACAATAAATGCAGCACCAGAACCCTTGCAGACATTCGACAAAGCACCGAATAGCCTGGAGGATTGAAGGAATCAAGAATAGAAGTCATTCCAAGGTCCCGTTACACCGATTGAAGGTTGGGACAATCATATCCAAAGTATTCCAGACTCTTCTATAAAAGAATGAGGCTGAAATACTTTGGAGGGGGTATCTGTAGGCGTATAAAACTGCTTATAGGTCCCTTAACACAGCTCGGCATGGTGATTCGACAAACCAACGAACCATCGGGCGATATATCCAAGCATGGTCGTTAGACCACAACACCGAAGCCAAGTGACATGCGACGAAGCGGATTAACGAGGCGACGAGGTTAACGAACCGCACGCAAACAACGGAATACATCCAATCGCGTGCCCAATCAAGCTAACGGGTCGATGAAACAATGAGTCATCCAACCGTAGAGTCCACCACATCAAACAAGATCGGGAGCGGACTCAAACTTGAACACCAAAGCGGATTTACTGCCAAATCAGGATCCGGACTGCCAAATCAGAGTCCAGATCAACAATGAAGTTCGGATAAACCGCGAGACCGGAAAAAACAGCAAAACCAAACACCGGGAGGGCTCGGCTAAAACCGAGCCACCTCTAGGTGGCTCGGTGGCCGAGCCACCACTTNTGGTAAAAAATCAAACACCAGGAGGGTTCGGCCTTGACCGAGCCACCTCTGGGTGGCTCGGTGGCCGAGCGCCGAGCCACCTAGGTGGCCGGCCGAGCCACCTCTTGGTGGCTCGGTGCCCGAGCCACCTAGGTGGCCGAGCCACCCAGATCTGGGCCCAGATCTGAGCCCAGATCTGGATTGAAATGCCTATAAATAGAGAAGGAGGGCTGATTTTTGAAAGGACTTGGAACTTTTGAGGTGAAACTCTGCCGGATTGAGAACTGAACTTCGGAGTTTTGGAGCTTTGTGAGGTGAAACTCTGCCGGATTGAGAACTGAACTTCGGAGTTTTGGAGCTTTGAAGACTCAGACTTTTTCAGATCTGGTTCTTGGCGATCATCTACGTCAAATAAGGCAGGAGTTCGAGAGAGATCAGATCTAAGATCCACACGGTCATCCTCCGGATCAAAACTTGGTTTTTGATCCCGAGAAGAGTATCGATTTCGCTTGGTCGATTTCGATTACTTAGGGCTATTATTTACTTGGTGAAATAATACCCCCGGCTCCGTCATACCGTGTAGATCCGACCGGATCAAGATCACGCGGTGGTCCACGGATTAACCCCGACGCAGGCAAAGAACCCACACAAGCAAGAGACCGCAAAACAGGATCTTGCGATTTGTTCCGAAAGAAGGAAAGTTGTGATCTTTTTTCTTTGTTGATTTTGTTGTAACCGGATCTTATCAAAAGACCGGATCTTTTGTAACCGATAAACTGTTGCTCAAGAAAACAATGACATCAATGAAAGTGATTTTCTCCGCGAACAAATATTTCATCATCCAACATACAGAAATACAAGGTCAATGTCTGAAATGAATAAACTGGAGTTCTTAACAAGTCTCAAATACAACAAGTCTGAGTAAAGGAAATAAGGCACACAGCCTTTACAACATCTAGAATAAAGTCCTCAAATGTCTAAACAAAGTCTACAGTGGAGCTCCATAAATAAAATATAACTAAATAGATAGCTGAAGCTAAAGTGCATCACCATCAATCTGCGACTCTCCGGGCACCTGGCTCGTCACCTAAAAGGGGGAGGGACAACGAGCGTCAAAGCGCTAGCGAGCAACATCACAACCAACCCCAAGGGAGAGGGCTCGTTGTATATAAAAAATTACAGTTAATACATAAAATTATAGAATCATTTATCCTAGCAATAATGGGTTTTGGTACTTAGGAAATTACAGTTAATACATAAAATTCAGGTTTTTCTCTATTTCGAAATTGATCCAAACAACCCATCCCTGCTTCCAAACGATATATCACATATTCTAACACATATGAATCATCATATAACAACATTTAGCATGTAAAAATCCTTATATACACATGATTTAAAAGTTATAAAACAGTAAATCGAAATTTTAACTCTTAATAAAGCATTTTTAGGTTTAGATCTCTTTAACCAAAATCATTGGTGAGCATTTGAAAACTGAAATACTTGATTTTCACATCTCATATCATAAAGATCTATCTATCTACGCCAAATAGTGATTTAGGCTCAAGAAAACTCATTTAAACCGTTAGAAAAGCTCGTAAAAACATGGGTGAGGGATTGGGCGAGATGTTACTCGCCTGAGGGGTGTAGATGAACTCCCAAAAACAAGTGAGAACGATCCTCCTTCGCTGAACACCGATGGATCTCGCGTCGACTCCTCCAAAATCCTCCAAGAATCGCCAAAGAAAGGGGTTTTAGGGTTTGAAAAAGAGAGAGGAGGGGGTTGAGACTATTAGGGTTCAAAAGAGGGTTCTGAGAGCTTCAAAACGAGTATATATACCTAGGGTAACAACTGGGTTCGCTATAAACAAAACCCGACCCGAAACAGAACTGACAGAACCAGGTTCGCCCAGCGGTCGACCACAGCGACCACGGCGGTCGACTGCGCAGGGTTCTGGGTCATGCTCAGACTGGGGTTTGGTATAAAGGCTGTAACTTTCTCATCCGATCTCGGAATAAGGTGATCTAAGATTCGTTGGAAATATATTGAAGAGACCTACAACTTTGTTCTTATACACTTTTCCAAATTCTAACTGAATCAGTGTGCAAAATATAGAGACTCTCAACTGGTCAAAATCCTCAGATTTTTACTCTTGGCCTTTGTGCATGTTTTGTGTATTTACACCCATATATTCACAAATATACATTGAATTGATCTCAAATCAATTCCTATCATACTCAAACATCAAAATACATTATTTTCACCATATAATATATTTATAATTATTTATCATACTATATTCAAATTTTTGGGGTTTTACATTCTTCCCCCCTTAAAAGAATTTCGTCCTCGAAATTCAAAAATCATAGCTAACACATAATGATACTTGAAAAGAACGACGAGGGTTTAATCCAACGCGCACACATACACATCTCGAAATATTTAATCTTGATAAGCATATAGGGATATTTATATTTAACAATCCATAATGACTATATTCCCACTCAACCCTTAATCGAATGGAACTAGTACGTCGGGCGAAAAATCCAAACAAGGAACCTCCCATATATATACCATGTGTTCCAAAAGATTAAGAATTAAGCAGAAATATCCTCATTCTAGCATTAAATCTAAATATAACCACACAAATAATCGCACACATAAATCAATCCACTTCAATAGGTGCAGGAAGTCGCGCGGCATAATATCTTCGCGCTCCCGAAAATCATCTTCGATGTCTACACTTAACCATCTAAAATGTAAATACCCCCACTTAACCCCTAACTAAATGGAACAAGTACATCGAGCGAAAAAATCCAAACAAGGAACCCCTCATATATATACCATATGTTCCAAGTACTTAGGAGATAAGTGTTAGTACCATCATTTTAGTGTTAAGTATAAACATCGCCATACAGGTAACCATAAGCCATAAACAAATCATACAAGATTTTTAATTTACTTGATCATACAAGTGTGGGTAGGCGCTATGTATATCCTCCTCGCGCTCCCAAGAAACCTCCTCAACTCCTTTCCGGTTCCACTGAATTTTCACCAAGGAAAAAAAATATCTTTTTTTTCTTCTCTAGAAAGTATACAAACTGGGATTTTAATCGTAGACAAAATATCCTGAAGTTAAATCTTCGGTGCGTTCAACACTCGTTGTTGCTCTACATCGTGCAATTGTTTCTTAAGCATAGAAATATGAAATACATTGTGTATACTAGACATCGATGCTGGAAGATCTAGTCTGTATAACACAGCTCCGATGCGCTCCAAAATCTGATACGGTCCAATATATCTCGGCATAAGCTTTCTCCGTCTTCCGAATCGCTGAACGCCTTTCATAGGTAATACCCTCAGCATAACTGAATCTCCAAATCTGAAACTCTAAATGTCCTCATCTCTTATCTGCATAGTTCTTTTGCTGACTCTGAGCGGCTAAAATCTGTTCTCGGATTAATGTCACTTTCTCAGTAATCTACCTCATAAGCTCTGGCCCAAGCATTAAACTATCCTCCGGCTCTACTCATTATATATAGGCGATCTGCAAGGCCTCTCGTACGATGCTTCATACGGGGCCACACCAATTATCGCTTGATAACTGTTGTTATAAGAGAACTCCATCAGTGGAATATGATTCCTCCCAGCTATCTTGAAAGTTAATGACACAAGCCCGTAACATATCTTCCAACACCTGATTTACTCTCCCCGTCTGACCATCCGTCTATAGGTGGAATACACTACCGTATGATAGAATGCTACCAAGTGAATCCTGGAAACTCTTCCAAAAGTACGAAGAGAACACTGAACTTCGATCCGATACAATCGTGTCTGGAACTCCATGAAGTCGAACTATCTCCCGAACAAATATCCTCGCACATGCCTCGACGGTATAAGTAATCCTCACAGGAATGAAATGTGCTGACTTCATTAGTCTATCCATTATCACCCAAACAGAATCATTTTCTTTCTTCGACTTTGGCAACCCTACAATAAAGTTCATAAAAAGGTCCGCCCACTTCTATTTTGAAATGGGAAAAGATTGAAGTGTTCTTACTGGTCTCTAATGTTCCACATTCACTTACTGACAGGTAAGACACTTAGCTATATACTCTGAAATCTTTCTACGCCTATCACTCCACCAAAAGTGTCTCTTTAAGTCCTTGTACATCTTAGAATTCATAGTCCTCAATAAACTCAATCCACTGTCGCTGTCTCTGGTTGAGTTCCTTCTGGGAGAAAAGATACTTCAAACTCTGGTGGTCGATGAACAACTTAAATTGCACTCCATATAAGTAATGTCTCCATGACTTCAGTGCAAATATCACTGTTGCTAACTCCAAGTCATGAGTGGGATAGTTCTGCTTATGCACTCTAAATTACCGTGAGACATATGTTACTACTCTCTGAGTTTGCATCGAAACGTCTCCTAAATCTGCCAATGATATATCTGTGTAGACCACAAATGTCCCGTCACTATTCGAAATAGTCAAAACTGGCGCTGTGGACAACTTAGCCTTCAAGGTATCAAGGCCACCTGGCACTCCATGCTCCAAATGAACTGTACACTCTTCTTCGTAAGGCGTGTAAGTGGTGTCGAAATCTTCAAAAAGTCTAGGATGAACTTCCTGTAATAACCGGCTAACCCAAGGAGCTTTGAATCTCTGTCACCGTCTTTGGCGGTTCCAAAACAAGAATTGTTGTAAACTAGCCAGATTCACTGCCATGCCCTCTCTGATGTTGACGTGGCCGAGAAATCTAACTTCTGAAAACCAAAACCCGTATTTGCTGAACTTGACATATAACTGATGCTCCTGAAGAGTCTGTAATGCTACTCATGTTCTGCCTCCGATCTTGAAAATATGAGAATCTCAAATTGGCCCATGAAGGGACGGAAAAACCCGGTTCATCACATTTATGAATACTACGGGTGCATTAGTCAACCCGAATGGCCCGACTAGAAACTCTAAAGATTTACATCAAATTAGGAAAAACGGCTTTGGGAAAATCCATCTCCCGAACCCGCAACTATGATAACCAGAACGAAGATCAAACTTTGAGAAATACTACGCTCTCTACAACTAGTCGAACAAGTCATCAATCTTAGGTAATGAGTACCTATTCCGGATAGTGACCTTGTTCGGCTCTCTATAATCAATGCACAATCTCATATTACCGTCCTTCTTCTTCACGAAGACGACCGATGCGCCCCACGGAGAATAACTCCTACAAATAAAACCCTGAGCTAACAACTCGTCCAACTGGGTCTGAAGCTCCCTCATCTCAGCTGGTGTCATACGCTGGGTCTGAAGCTCCCTCATCTCAGCTGGTGTCATACGATAGGGTGCGTGGGATATCGGGACTGTGCCTGGCTGCAACTCAATACACAACTCGACCTCTCACACAGGAGGTAACCCAGGTATATCCTGAAAGACATCCTGATACTCTGAGACAACTCTAGTCTCCAATAAATCAATACTCAGATCCCGTTGCAGCACCTCCTTGATATACGCCAGAAACGACTCCGCAAAACGGTTGCCCCGAGAGGTTGCTACAATCATCTCGGACCCATCGGACGCTAGTAAATTGACTGTCTTCACAAAGCAGTCAATACTAGCCTGGTAGGAGGATAACCAAACCATATGAAGGATAACATCGAACCCGGACATATTCAACGCTATCAAATCGATAACAAACTCTGACTCGTCTAGTCTGATGACATATTTCCTATAGATAGAGTGGACACCTCCCCTGGAGGAGTAGATACTGACAACGGAATATCTATAGAATGTGCTACAAGCTGAAGCCTACCAACGGAGGTATGAAAGATAAGCGAATTTTCTAAATCAAATTAGATCCGAGCTGAAAAGAAAATCAAGAATAAAACCCGCTCGAACCCTGATCATGCGGTACTACTGAATAGACTCTGCTAGATAATGCAAATCTCCTGGATAATGCAAATACAGCCTGCTGACCCTTAATCCTCGGATTAATAAGTAGTGCCTCTATTTCCTCACTGCTGGCTGAAATTACGACTCTGAGACTGTCGTCCGTGACCTCTATCTTGCTGGCTCCCTGCTGGTGTACTGCAACAATTCTTTCACTCTTTGTTCGACCTTGTTGTGATTGTAACATGTACTCCAAATTCTGCACTACTTTGGTGCTCTCGAATCATATTATGCTCCTTTCTTATATTGTCCTTGTTGCTGGGTTAAAATCATTCTCCCGCTGCTAGAATTCTCTAGTTTTCGCAATAGTTCTCTTACCATTATCATTTTCACTATTCTGGTTTTGATTTCTTCTTTCACTACGGGTATATCTCCCTGCTTCACTTAGACTAGCTCTAACTGCTTGTTGAAGTAGTGACTAAAATTCTCCCAAATAGGTGATAATTGCTACCCCGTCAAAAATCTGGATGTTGTTTCTATCCTCCAGCGATGTCCTCAGTGCTGAATACCTCTAACTTCTGCTTGGTACTAAGTTGACGTTCAAGGAATATTCACATACTCCTTCCCTTATAGGTTGCAAATGAAGTTGGTGCGCCTTGAAACTCTGGTGCTCTCATTGTCTGATATCTTTCTTATTCTTTCAGAGCTAAACCTCCTGCTCTGTGGCTCTATAAATAGCTGATTGTGGTGGTGGTGCCCTCATTGGTATTGCCTCTTTACTTTCACGACGGGTACAACCGGTGAAGGAACTCCTGAAAGTGGTATTACTGACGGAAACGGATACACTTCTTGCTCCTCAAGTGTTGTAAGATCTTGTTGCTAACGGTGCCATAAAGTCGATCAAATACTGTGGAGCCTGCTGCGGCTCAGCTCTGTATGCTCAGCTCTCCAGGTACGGGTTTTACCTCGACCACATCCTCATTTCGATATTTATAATATCAAAATGAGAACTTAATTATCACAGTAAATGAGATAGCAAATATATATATAATGTATCACAATACAAATTCATAACACATAGTATTCACACAAATACCTTCAATCAACATAAAATAGTTGTCATAAAAAAAATATTCTCGAATTTTGAGATATACGTAGATATCGTCCTCACTCATACTAGGAAATCCTTACGGACTCTATACATGAATCCTAAGAAACTCTATCCTAGCTCCACGATTCGACACAGGATGATCCTAAGGATACTGGAACCTGGCTCTGATACCAACTGTGACGCCCCTGGGTTCACACAAGGCTGCAGTCCAAGGTAAAACCAAGAATGTCAAACCTGACATGCACCACACTGTGCAATAACATGTTTCACCATCATAATTCTATCACTCTAGTAGAGTCAATAACAGGTGTAGGTACAAAAATAATTAAAAGATAATACAAGAGATAACTGATGAAATGATAGGGATCAAAATAATATTTCATCATCCAACATACAAAAATACAAGGTCAATGTCTGAAATGAATAAACTGGAGTTCTTAATAAGTCTCAAATACAACAAGTCTGAGTAAAGGAAATAAGGCACACAGCCTTTACAACATCTAGAATAAAGTCCTCAAATGTCTAAACAAAGTCTACAGTGGAGCTCCATAAATAAAATATAACTAAAATATAACTAAATAGACAGCTGAAGCTAAAGTGCATCACCATCAACCTGCGACTCTCCGGGCACCTGGCTCGTCACATGAAAGGGAGAGGGACAACGAGCGTCAAAGCGCTAGCGAGCAATATCACAACCAACCCCAAGGGAGAGGGCTCGTTGTATGTAAAAAAAATACAGTTAATACATAAAATTATAGAATCATTTATCCTAGCAATAATGGGTTTTGGTGCTTAGGAAATTACAACACGAGCATAGGTACGTCGAGCGAAATAATCCAAACAAGGAAACCATCATGTATATACCTTGTATCTCAAATTGTAAATCCCTAAATACTAAACCCGAGGTCTAATACAAGAAACCATAAACAAAAGAAAACAACTCATCTCTATCGATAAATGTAACCAAGTCAAAGCCACAATAAGTGTCATGTCCAGCCTAGGTAGTTATCGTGTCCAAACTTAATAAATAAGTCGTACTCCAAACTCAATTATGTATCATGCTCATGGTTTAGCTAATGTCCAACACATGGACTAAAGGTAATGCATGTCCAACACATAGACTGAATAAAATGCATGTCCAACACATGGACCGTAATGATAAGTATCCAACACACGGATTAATCGTAATGTATGCCCAACACATGGACTATGAGCAAAGAGGTGTAATTGTCAAAGGTATATGTGGAGAGATATACATATCCCAAACTCGCACGTGATTTGATGTGCGGGTCTAAACTGATATCCTAATATCACTCACATATATAGACAAATGTTCCATACTGTAAATTTCATGCTAGAAAAATCAAGGTAAACTATTCGTACACACAATATACACAATAAGACAAAATCCTGCACAAACAGTATCGCAGTCGACAGCAGAGGCTACTCCAGTCGACCGCAAAATGAGCAGAGATGTTCTGCTCGACAGAACACCCGACGGTCGACCGCGCATAGCGCTGCGGTCGACCGCGAGACTGGCAGATGCCAAAATTCAGGTTTTTCTCTATTTTGAAATTCATCCAAACAACCCATCCCTGCTTCCAAACAATATATCACATATTCTAACACATATGAATCATCATATAACAACATTTAGCATGTAAAAATCATCACTAAAAATCGTGAACATGTATACCCGTGTTTTAAACTTTATAAAACAGTAAAGATCAAAAATTTAACTCTTAATAAAACGTTTTCAGATTTAGATCTCTTTAACCAAAATCATTGGTGAGCATTTGAAAACTGAAATACTTGATTTTCATATCTCATATCATAAAGATCTATCTATCTACGCAAAATAGTGAGTTAGGCTCAAGAAAACTCAATTAAATCGTTAGAAAAGCTCATAAAAACATGGGTGAGGGATTGGGTGAGATGTTACTCGCCTGAGGGGTGTAGATGAACTCTAAAAAACAAGTGAGAACGATCCTCCTTTGCTGAACACCGATGGATCTCGCGTCGACTCCTCCAAAATCCTCCAAGAATCGTCAAAGAAAGGGGTTTTAGGGTTTGAAAGAGAGAGAGGAGGGGGCTGAGACTATTAGGGTTCAAAAGAGGGTTCTGAGAGCTTCAAAATGAGTATATATACCTAGGGTAACAACTGGGTTCAGTATAAACAAAACCCGACCTGAAACAGAACTGACAGAACCAGGTTCGCCCAGCGGTCGACCGCAGCGACCACGGCGGTCGACTGCGCAGGGTTCTGGGTCATGCTCAGACTGGGGTTTGGTATAAAGACTGTAACTTTCTCATCCGATTTTGGAATGAGGTGATCTAAGATTCGTTGGAAATCTATTGAAGAGACCTACAACTTTGTTCTTATACACTTTTCCAAATTCTAACTAAATCAGTGTGCAAAACATAGAAACTTTCAACTGGTCAAAATCCTCAGATTTTCACTCTTGGTCTTTGTGCATGTTTTGTGTATTTACACTCATATATTCACAAATATACATTGAATTAATGTTAAATCAATTTCTATCCTACTCAAACATCAAAATACATTATTTTCACCATATAACATATTTATAATTATTTATCACACTATATTCAGTAAGGCATGGATTTTGGTGTTATTAATAACAACCTGCCACAATGTTGAATATGCGGACGGGTGTTCTTTCTAACGGTTAAGAACTAGCCGGCAGCGCGGGTTAAGCGCAGACTTATCCTTGCTTAGGTTTCAGGACAGAATACCCCAGAATCGAACTTTGTGCATGTTTTGTTTATTTACACTCATATATTCACAAATATACATTGAATTAATGTTAAATCAATTTCTATCCTACTCAAACATCAAAATACATTATTTTCACCATATAACATATTTATAATTATTTATCACACTATATTCAAATTTTTGGGGTTTTACAGTTGGGACTACCTAGGGATAGGAATTACTTATTATGAGAGTTAATTAGATGGCTGGATAGATTCCAGGGGGCGGTTTTATATGACTATTGAATTAGGTTTGTTATTCAGGTGAACTCTTGATATTGTGAGAAAGCTCTTTCGCAAGAAGGAGAACGTAGAATTATATATCCGAACTACTATAGCATCTCGTGTTCTCTTGGTTAATTGGTAAACATTTCAAAAATAATATAGGATTTGATGCAGAGTACAAGCTCTTTATTTTTAATCTTTTATTCTACATCTTTACTTTTTCTCTCATAATAATAAGAATAATAAAAAAAATTATTCTTCTCTCGTTTGAGAGTTTGTTTTTCTTTTGGAAATTAAAGTTATGAAAAATGAAAAAAAGAAGAAGAGGAAGACAATATTGACTTCATCCTCCTCATACCAAAGCTAAATGAAGTTTTTTTTATAATTGTTCAAGGTTGATCGAACAAATTTAAGTGCTTTATTTTCTATATACTTTACTTTGTGCATCATAGAGTTTGCATTGAGGACAATGTAAAAATTAGATGTAGGGGTGGGGACTAGTTTTTTCTTCTTTATTTTACCACTTTTTTCCTTTCTTCTTTCCACATCATATTTTTCTTTTCTTTTCTTTTCAAAAAAATTTTTTTTTTGTCACTTGGCAACTTAATAGAGTTAATTAATAATTGATTTACTTGATAAACTTATAAATTTTTAATTTTTATTTAGTTTTATATTCAAGTTAAGTTAACTTTTATGATAACTCTAAATAAATTCTTCAAGAACTGATTTTCAAAGTAGTATATTTCACTTTATTCCACTTTAGACTAATAACTAAAGTAATAAAATTTTTGGAGGCTTAGCTTAGAGTGAAAACTAAATTTTTAACTTCTCTTAATCTAACTATTTTTAAAGATGTATATATGTGTGCGCGCGCATGCGCATGTGCGTGTGCGTGTGTGTATGTGTCTATACATCTCTACACTAATAACTAAAGTAATAAAATTTTTGGAGGCTTAGCTTAGAGTGAAAACTAAATTTTTAACTTCTCTTAATCTAACTATTTTTAAAGATGTATATATGTGTGCGCGCGCATGCGCATGTGCGTGTGCGTGTGTGTATGTGTCTATACATCTCTACACTAATAACTAAAGTAATAAAATTTTTGGAGGCTTAGCTTAGAGTGAAAACTAAATTTTTAACTTCTCTTAATCTAACTATTTTTAAAGATGTATATATGTGTGCGCGCGCATGCGCATGTGCGTGTGCGTGTGTGTATGTGTCTATACATCTCTAC
>NC_033800.1:83803452-83816834 GCF_001876935.1 Asparagus officinalis
CCAAAAAAAGTTATATATATCATACTCCATTTAAAAGTATGAGTACGGGAAAATCTTTCTATGGTTAATATTACCCTTAGTTTTTTAATATTATATTATTGTCCTAATCTATTCTAATTACCCTATCTTTTTTGAATTGGTAACCAAATGATTTATTCTATTCATAATGAGACTTAACATGTTATTGGCCAAAAAAAGTTATATATATCATACTCCATTTAAAAGTATGAGTACGGGAAAATCTTTCTATGGTTAATATTACCCTTAGTTTTTTAATATTATATTATTGTCCTAATCTATTCTAATTACCCTATCTTTTTTGAATTGGTAACCAAATGATTTATTCTATTCATAATGAGACTTAACATGTTATTGGATAAAATAGATATGTTTAATATAATTCAAATCTTTTACTTATTTCAGGTTTGCAGAGAAATCAAAAAAAAATGCTAGCCAGCACCTACAAGTTTTTAGACTTTATAAAAAATATTTTCTAAGTATTTTAAATTACAAAAATAGCCCTATAAATTCAAAATTTTATTAAAGTATCTTGAAAATTATAAATTTTACTTATCTAAATTTAGTGAGAAACCTGAAAAATATATACTAACTAGAAACTGAGAGTTTTTTAACTTTGGAGAAAATATCTTGTAAGTTTTAAAAATTACAAAAACACCCCTAAAAATTCAAAATCTATAAAAAATACCTTAAAATTTTCAAACCTATAAACATACTAAAAACCTACAAATAATACAAACAAGCCCAAAAATTTATGAAATTTGTAATACACACTCTGAACTTTATACAAATTACAAAATAAAACCCTCAAATTTGTAAAATTAAAAAAAAATCCTGATAGTTTCCGACCTAACAGTACATTAAAAATATAAGAATTATAAATATCCCCTACATAATTAATAATTTATAGAAAACACTTTTAATGTTTCAAAAATTACAAACAAATGTTTAAAATTCAAAATTTACAAAAAAACACCCTAAAATTTCAAATTCATTAGTAAATTGAAAGCATAGAAATTATAAATAGTCTATAAATAATTTACAATCTATAAATTGAAAGCATAGGAATTATAAGTTTAAAAAATTATAAAAAAGTCCTTAAATTCATAATTTACAAAAAAGCACCATGACAATTTCTAGCCTATAGACACTAAAATGAATATGTAAAATTACTAACAACCCCTCGAAAATTAAGATTTTACAAAAAATACCATACACCTTTTAAAAGTATAGGTTTAGGAAAAAAATTCATGGTAAATATTATCCATAAGTTTTTTGAAAAGTACATAAATAATTAAAAATCTATTAAATTTAAAATTTACAAAAAAAACTCTTAAAGTATAGTACATTGCAAATTATCCCTCTAAAGTTTGAAATTTTTCAATGATTTTTTTATAATTCCTTGATTTCAATGTAATGTTTAATAGTTTTGTATATTTGTAAATTATAAATATTAGGGTATTTTTTTACACTTTTTAAAACTTTTGTAAGTGTTTATTTTATAGTTTTTTAAATTTTCATTGTGTTTTCAGTGTAATGCATATATACATCAATTAATGATGATATTGAAGAATAAGTCGTTCTTAAAATTATTAGACCATAGTTAAGTGTGCACATCACTATTCCTGGACAGTATAGTTTATATATGCAAAAAAATTTAGACAATCTATATAGTGGTTAAAAATATTTTAACTTTAATGTACTATTTTTTACAAATTGTATTTAATATGAACACACCATATAATTTTGATTGTGGTCATTATAATTTTAATACGTTTGATTGATTGACTATATACATATATAAAACATAGATTACTTTACTTTCTCACATGAGCTAATATTTAATGCTTAATAATTTACATTATTACTTTTAAATTTAATATAAAGAGGAGCTCTAATAACATTTATTTATTTACCTACAACATCATACAATCTCAATTCCTATTTTTTATTGGAGATTTATTCTATAGTTACGCGTATCAAATTAGTAACTAAAATAATAATTATTTATGTTTAAATTTGGATGATTGTAGTTGGTCACCCACTATGAAATTTTTATGAAGATATATACCTTACTTTTTATAGCTATCTGCACTGTCCATGTATGTTTTATAAATTAGTTCTTAATTTGACACATTAAATTACTTTTCCTTTGTAGAAATTTTTTTCTTGACTTTTAGACTGTGTAATCACTATATCACTATTTTAGCATAGAAAGTACCTCACTCTAAATAGGCTTCAAGTCAATGTTTGAGTTGCACTAAAGTATATACTATTGCTACTATGTGTATATATTTTACGAAAATCATGTCAACACTTTTTAAATAGAAGAGAATATTCTAACCTATGATATTATAAAAACTAAATATAGCAAATCGAATGATTAGAAAAAAAGAACTTACATAAGAAAAGTGTGAATAATAAGATAAAGAGAAAAGGTAATGACATTGCTAATAGTACTACAAATAGCAAACTACAATGTAAACTTAACCTATTTTGTGGAGCCAAATTACTGGCTATAAGCATCAAGGTTTTCATATATATATTCTTTATAATTTATTAAAAAATGGTCATATAATCTTATATAATAAAATTAATTTAATATTAAATAGTAATATCGTTGTAATAGTATCATTATTAGGAAAAATTCTTCATGGATCGATATGTTCTTTACGATATATAAGCTATGCACTCCAAATTCTTGTGTCTTTTATAGAGCCAAAAAGTTTGAATAGGAGCCTCTAACATGTTGCTCTCACAATCAGCAAAATCTACTTAGGAGATATGGATATTCCAGATGAGTTATGTATCCTATATACAATACAATTATCCTAGGCAAGTGAGTTATAATAGCATTTTTTATTCACATCATTTGGGGTAAGATTTGATAAGGACCTTGCATCAAATATATTTTTTTTATTTAGAGCATATGGCGAAAAATATTATAATCTCCCTGTTCTAATTTTGTAAGAAAATAATTCTTCACACTTTCAGTTTTACTTCTATGATACAGAGAATGAACTATAAAATTGAATGAGAATATTATTTTAGATAATATAAATATGAGTGAAACATCAACTAAAAGTTAACGTGAATATGAGTCAAACCACGACTAAAAGTTTAATAGACATGTTGCAAGTAAATTCATATGTAAAATTCCTTTGCGAATTGAATAATCACCCATCTTTTGAAGACTCTAAGATACTAATAAATAGAGATGTTGTACTATATTAATGTGTTTATAACTCACAAATAGTATATCACGTGGCCACAGTCTGTGTTGAAAGGAAATAATGATAATATTTTATTTGAGAGAGAGTTTATTGAGTTGATGATCAATATCAAAAAAAAACTTTGTTTTATTTTTTTTATTTTTACTCTATTTTTATTAATTTAAATAATCATGATATTCAACCACGTGCATTGCACGTGCATCTCAGCTAGCATATATATAGACTTGAGCTACTATCGTTTTGAGTGGATAGTGTATTTTGTCCAACCAAAGTTTAAACCGTTTGATGCATATATTTCATTCGATAGATTAAAATCTAATTAGGTTGACGTGGCAGCAATTTATTGAGCAAGGGTAAATTGGGAAACAAACCTCAGCACAAAAACAAAAAGAAAACAAAGAAGAAGGTCGTGCCTCTCTGACTTCGCTGCGGCTGATCTCGGAAGAAAACTCGGACTCTCCTGTATTTTTCACCATGAGCCTCTCCGTCAATTTCTTGATTAGAGGAACGCAAATGATTGATTTTTTTCATTTTTTTTAAGTCCAAATAAACTCCGTTAATTAATTTATGTTGGGATTTAATTAGAAAGCTGTAGTGTGCGTATAGCACACTGCTTATGGCCGGCCAAATGGTCCACACAGGCAAACTCTGTTAAATTAGTACTGGTTGATTCCTCAACTAATATGAATGTTGATTTAGGAGTTGATGTGAAGAGACAGTAAGGATCTCTGCCTTCGGCTTGAATCCTTTTTACACAAATGACTTTGGCGCCATTAGCTGTGTCACATTCTTTTTCTCCACTGGTTCTTGATTTCGATGTGTTCAAATCCTAGTGTGCAGTACGTAGTCAAGTAATCTAGTATTTGAGGTGAGTAACAGATTTAAATTCTTGTTCTCTTGTTATTCAAGTTTTTAAGATTTATCTCACGCCGACTACTCAATGTTTGAACTGGCTAATAGAAGATCTTGCTAACAGTGATAGGATGGAGAGGGCGATGGGGGGAGCCTGGCCGGAGGAAGAGAATCCCATGACAAAGAGAGTCGGAGTTGTAGCACTTAACCTAATTGAGATGGCGAGGTAGTGAAAGGCCAGAAAAAAAAAACTAACGTTCATCAGTTGCATCTCTTATGTATTTGAATATGCGGCATGATTATACGTATGTTGATAGATTTTGTATCATTGGTATTGGAACATTTTCACAACTAATTTGTAAGGTGAATTGGAGCACAACGTGTGAGAAACTGTTATGGGATCAATTTTATAGAGGTCTCGATCGATTCCATTGCCTTTTCTAGTGCATCATAAGTGTAGTCATTGTGATTTTACTTCATTGTTTAGCATTTGACATTGATATAAACTCAATACTTTATAAAGGAACAAGAAAAGGTTTGCTAGTATCAGCTGGGCTCAAAATCGGGCTATAGTTGCTCACACTGGTAGTGGAGTTGGGGTTGTGGCGCCTGTAACAGAATTTGAGTGCGGTGCTAATCATTCATTATGAATAATTATTCATCATTCTCATCCTGTTCATGTATAGTAATCAAAAGTTGCTTGAGTTAACACTCTCTCTTTACTTCATTAGCATTTTAATTTTAGCAAAGAGGCGGCTCTATATATATCCTTTTGTAGTGTACTGCAACTAGGGGTGGAAATGAACCAAATAATTAATAAATGGTTCGATAATTGTTCGAATAACTATTCGGTCATATTCGATTCGATAGTTCATTTATCACTAAACAAATAGTTTTTAGTATTCGAGTTTATTAACGAATAGAATTTAACCAGATGTATATTCGATTCGTTTGTCTATTAAATATTCGTTTAAAATTTGATCACAGCTTATTATTTGTATTATTACACATATGATGTCATATTTTTAACCCATTTACCATTTCTACTTAAGTTTTATATATAGATTTTAAGACTTAAATAATCTTAAATCTGTTTTCTAATTAAAATTTTGATTTAAATATATATACACCATATATTATAAAGAAGTAATTTTTATTTATAAATTATAATACTATTTGAAAATTAAACTCTTTAACGAAATAAATATACTTTGATATTCGATAAGTATTCGTGAATATTCATGAATATTTATCAAATACTAAGTATTCGAGTTCGAATTCGAAAAACTAGATATATGAATAATAGAGTCCGCATTCGAATTCGATAATTTTAAACAAATACAAATATGAACACCTTAGTATTCGATTCGATTCGATCATTTACCACCCCTAACTGCAACTTTATATATAACAGAATGATCTATAATTCAAAAATACTCCTTTTTTGTGCAAAAAAATGTTTGGCAAACAGAACACTACTGAGAGAGCATATGCGAGCCGTGATATAGATTTCATTTTTTTTACCTTTGAATCTAAAAGGCATTGCTATGGTTTCTGTTGGATTTTTTGGTCAAAAACTGCTTTTCAAAATGAGTTTTCAAAATATATATATATATATATATATATATATAATAAATAAATCAATTAATCCCTCATAAGTACAAGTGGGTCGTGGGTCATGGGCTGTGGGCCGTGGGCCAATGGGCCAGGGATCAGAGCTAATCGGGCTGAGGCGCTAAGTGGCGCTTTGTTAAGCGTACTTTGCACTTCGCACGGAGGCATCGGGGCGAGGTGGCGCCACTATGGTCGCTACGGAGGTTGCCTAGCAGGCTGCTTCGCAGCATGCGGACGAGCTACGTATTCGCACGAGGGTGGCCCTAGCGTTCTCGTAGTTTGACAAGGTTCGCTCGTTCGACGAGGTTCGCCTGTTTGACGATATTCGTTCGATCGACGAGGTTCGTCTGTCATACGAGGTTCGCCTGTTTGACGATGTTCGCTCGTTCGACGAGGTTCGTCTGTCATACGAGGTTCGCCTGTTTGACGACGTTCGTTTGTCAAACGAGGTTCGTCTGATTTGCTGAGACGTGACCCTCGCGTTTCTTAGCAACACGTCCATTGATTGCCTCGTATTCAGAGTTACTGCATGCAGCAGTTACAACAACAATTAGAGTAATTTAATGCATTAATGTTACAATCTTAATTATCATTAAGAATTGTAACAGTCACATTAATTGCTAGTGACTCTTGAGCTGGCCTTAGAGGCCTATAAATAGCGCCCTTTTGCAGCTCTTTGTTACTGTTGGAAACTCTCTCGCGAGCGTGAAATACGAACATCAGTACAGAATACAAACGTCGGTATACACACGTGAGCTTGAAAAACGAACGTCGGATCGACGTTGTTGTTGCTGTTGTTGTGTTGCTGCTGCAGAAACTGTGCCCGCAGGAACCCTAAAACCGAAAGGTTTTGAACCGAAAGGTTCTGAGATCGAGGAGATCTTTTGCCTTGACCAAAAGGTCTTATAGATTAAGGAGATCTTGACAGTACTGGGTTAGTGCACACCAGAGTATTGTACTGCTGTTGTTCCTAGAAGCAGTTTGGCCTTAGGATCCTTATACCGGAGTAGGCCAAATATTGCTTTAAGCACAGTGTTTCACAAACGCACAGCAGTTAATTAAAAAAGTTTAAAATAACAGCACGTCATTCTTCACTGTTTAATTTCAGATTCAACCATAATTTCCAATAATCTTAAAGCAATATTTTAGATCTACTAATGGATCCTGCGAGGACTCTTGGAATGGACTGTCTCAAGTTAGAAAACTTTGATGGATCTAACTTTAACGCATGGCGTCAAAAAGTAATTTTTGGGATGCAACTCCTAAAAATCTACTATGTGGTTTCTAAGGAGAAACCTGACTTTGAAGAAGACTCAGAGTCTGAAGCCTCTTGGGATAAAGATGATCATTTCTGTATGAGTTATCTTCTTAATTGTCTGGCCGATCATCTAGCAGATGCTTACACCAATAAGCCCTCTGCAAAGAAAATCTGGAATGCTCTGGAGGAGCAATACAAGGATGAGGAGAAGCTTTAAGAAAATCTGGAATGCTCTGGAGGAGCAATACAAGGATGAGGAGAAGCTTTTCAAGTCTCACCTCATTGACAAGTTTCTTGACTTCAAATTTAAAGATGACACTGAGGTTTTACCTCAAGTTAAATAACTCGAAAAGCTTGTTATGAAGCTGAAGGATAAAAAGATCAGTCTTTGTTAAAACTTTATTTCTGGTGCAATTGCCAACAAACTTCCTCCATCTTGGATGTTGTTCTCTACGGACATTCGAAGAAGGAAAAGACAAGTGACTTTATCTGATTTGAAGAGGTTCATTCGGATCGAGGATGAAATTTGGACTTGCACAAAGAATGAGCTCCTAGCTAAGCAGAAGGCGTCTGCTAACATGATGGCTACTAACTCTGAGAAGGATACCATTTCTTCTAAGAAAAAAAGTCTTTTAACAAAAAGAAGAATCATAATCCGAAGAACCTGAATGTTCAGAAGAAATATTTCAAGAAGAGCGGCAAATGCTTTAATTGTGAGAAGCAATGATATTTTGTCAAAGACTGCAAAGCACCAAAGAAGGGAACAATACACAATGTTAATCAACTTGATAGTTGTGTGGCTATGCTCTTTTAGGTGATAACTCCCAACAAAGTCTCTGATTGGTGGTTAGATACAGGTGCTACCTGTCATGTCTGCTCCAACAGAGATTTGTTCTCTTCCTATGTTGCTGCCAAAGAGAACGTATAAATGGCTGATCGTTCTGTGGTTCCTGTTCTTAGAACTGGGACTCTGGTGCTGACTCTTTCTTCAGGAAAGACTCTCACATTGAAGGATGTGAAACATGTTCCTTTAATTATCAAAAACTTAGTCTCTGGAAGCTTGCTGCGTGACGCCGGTATGAGGCTAGATTTCCAAGGAGGAAAGGCTGTGTTATCTTTTAAGAAAATGTATTTTGGTAATACATATCATACTGATAGCATGTGTAAGATTAGTACTATTGTACCAAACTCAGTTATAAATAAAGTATCCTCTTCTGCTTACTCCTCTGTATTATGGCATAATAGGCTAGGACATGTAAATTATAGAAAGCTGTCTAGCATGGAGAAGTTGAGATTACTTCTAAAATATAGGGGTAACAAACTTGAGAAGTGTAAAGTCTGAACGCAAGCAAAGCTGACAATGAAGCCATTGCCAAGTGTCATAAGGAGCACCAACCTATTGGATCTGATTCACTCAGATACTTGTGATTTCAAGAGCTTCGTCATTCACGGCATGAAGTACTTCATTACCTTCATTGATGACCACTCTCGCTTCTGCCACATCTACCTACTGAAATCTAAAGATAAAACCTTCAGCAAGTTTGTCGAGTTTCGGACTCGAGTAGAGAAGCAGCTTGGACTTTAGGTGAAAAGACTCAGGAGCGACAGAGGAGGAGAGTACCGATCTAAGGAGTCGGAGGCATACTTCAAGGAGCATGGAATCATTGCTGAAAGGAGAGTACCGATCTAAGGAGTCGGAGGCATACTTCAAGGAGCATGGAATCATTGCTGAAACTACTGCTTCGTATTCTCCACAATCTAATAGAATTGCAGAAAGAAAGAATCGCACATTGACCGAGATGGTGAATTCGATGCTAATCACATCCGGTCTACCTACATGCTATTGGGGAGAGGCTTTGCTGATGGCAAACTAGATTTTGAACAAAGTACCATATTCTAAACTGATAGTACTCCTCATTAGTTATGTTAGGATATCCAAATCCTTTAGATAGTCTCAAAGTGTGGGGGTGTCTCACATATGTTCGAGTTCTAGATATCAGAAGGCCTAAGCTCGGACCAAAGGCAAACAGATGTGTGTTTCTTGGCTTTGCTGAAGATAGTGATGCTTGCAGGTTCCTTGACCTTGGAACCAACTCCATCATCAAAGCTCGGGATGCAGAATTCTTTGAGGATAAGTTTATCAAAGATAAATGATTATTACTCAAAGATATAGCAGAGAATGCTAGTAGTTCAGATGCACCAGAGGAGCCAGTTTCGCGAGAAACTGAAAGTGTCAGTGATGAAGGAGTTACTGAACCATCTTTCAAACGTGTCAGGAGACAGAAATATTTTGGAGATGATTTCATCACCTATAATGTGGAAGGAGACCCACAGACTTTCCAAGAAGCAATGCAGTTAACAGACGTTCTTCTGTGGAAAGAAGTTATAGATGATGAGATGGATTCATTGATCCAAAATCACACGTGGGAACTGGTGGATGTACCTAAAGGTACTAGGCCTATCAGTTGCAAGTGGATCTTCAAAAAGAAGCTTCGTCTTGATGGTACTATTGAGAAGTATAAAGCAAGACTACTGACGAAAGGATTCTCTCAAAGAGAAGGAATAGACTTCTTTGATATCTATGCACCAGTTTGTAGGATCACTACCATCAGAGTGCTTATCACATGGGTGGCGATAAAAAGGTTTGTCATACATCAGATAGATGTGAAGACTGTCTTTTTCAATGGAGACCTCACAGTAGAGATCTATATGGAGAAACCAGAAGGACATGATGCTCCAGCTGATAAATTTTGTAAACTTATTAAGTCTCTATATGGACTTAAGCAAGCACCGAAACTCTGGCATGAGAAGTTCGATGGGATTTTTTGCAATAATGGGTATCAAGTCAGTGAGTCTGACAAGTGCCTATACATCAAGGTCACTGAAGGGAAGGTGGTGGTTATCTGCCTCTATGTTGATGATATGCTCATCGTCGGGAGTGATTTGGAGATAGTAACATCTACCAAGAAATTTCTATCAGCTCAGTTCAGCATGAAGGACCTTAGAACTATGGACGTGATTCTCGGAATTAAAATCATATACTCTAAAGAGGGTATTGGATTGTCCCAATCTCATTATGTCGAGAGCATGCTAAGGAAGTATGACTTCTACGACCTGTCAGAACTATCAGTGTCGTATGATTACAACAAGAAGCTTCGATCAAACACTGGAAGACCAGTAGAGCAGCTAAGGTACTCAAAGATAATTGGAAGTCTTATGTACGCGATGAGCTGCACAAGGCCAGATATAGCATTCGCTGTAGGAAAGCTTAGTAGGTGCACAAGTAATCCTAGAAAGCTTCACTGGGATGATGTCCATAGATTGATGAGATACTTAAAAGGAACTACAGGTCTGGGTCTATTCTACACTGGATATCTGACTGTAATCGAAGGCTATTCAGATACGAGCTAGTGCTCAGAACCAAATAAGTACAGATCTACTAGAGATTTTATCTTCACCATGGGCGGAGCTGTCATCTCATGGAAATCTAAGAAACAAACTATGATTACATAGTCATCGATGGAATCTGAGTTCTTTGCACTCTGTGCTGCAGGAGATGAAGCTGAGTGGCTCAGTTATATTCTCCGAGACCTTTCATTAACAGAATTGTAAGGCGCGATTACAATCTATTGTGATAATCAGGCAACGGGTGCTGTGGCAGAGAACTCGTTGTTCAATGGAAAGAAGTGGACCATTCATCTGAAGCATGGCTATTTGAGAGAACTCATTTGTCAAGGAGTCATCTCGGGGATTGACGTTCGGTCTTCAGAGAATGTGGCTGATCCTTTGACTAAAGGTCTGAAAAAAGATATAGTCGAAAGGACGTCCGCTGTAATGGGTCTTAAAGTTTTGTGAGTCTTACAAATACTTACCATAATCATTCAATTATTAGTTCAAAGCTTATACTACTAATAATAAAGATAACTAGTTCAAAAATCAAGTAAGATTTGCAAAGTTTGGTGAGTCTTACAAATACTTACCATTTCGTCAAGTTATTAGTTTAAAGCTTACGCTACTAATGACAAGATGATTAGTTCAAAAGTCAAGTAAGATTTACAAGTGAAATCCTATCATGTAAAGAGGTTGGCTGTTAAGCCTTAATGGGTCCAAAGCATTTCGGATGGGATATGTTGGATAGGTAACATACCTAAAGGACTCACCGATAATCCTATCATGTAAAGGGGTTAGTTGTTAAGACTTAATGGGTCCAAAGCATGTCGGATGCGAGGTGTTAGATAGGAAATATGCCTAAAGGACTCACCTAGAATCCTATCATGAGAGAGGATGGCTCTTAAGCCTTAATGAGTTCAAAGGAGAGAGGATGGCTCTTAAGCCTTAATGAGTTCAAAGCATTTCGGATGCGGGATGTTTGATAGGAAACATGCCTAACCTTAATGAGTTCAAAGCATTTCGGATGCGGGATGTTTGATAGGAAACATGCCTAAAGAACTCACGTATGCCTGGATGGAGATTTGGTCGTCTCCTATGATGTCTTATGGAAAGATACATAGAGCCCTAGCAGAAACCAGGACAAGTATAGGGCTATAAATGTGCAAAGACAAAGGCAAGTGTGGTTCAAAGTAAAAACTACCACAGATGAGTTTGATCGTGTGTGATCGCTGGATTTTAGACACGTGCTGGTTCAAGTCTCTACGACACCATGCATCTATCTTCTATTCAGTTGGTCTAAGGGGGATTCAAGTACTTGCGACATCTACCTTATGCACAACGATTGAAACGACGGTGCCATAACACGATACTAGTTTAAAAACTTGTGGGGGATTGTTGGATTTTTTGGTCAAAAACTGCTTTCCAAAATGAGTTTTCAAACTATATATATTAACTATAAGTATTTTTCATAAATGCTTAGTAGCCTAGTGGAAAGTTTATGTTTTGGTATTTCAAAAGGTCCCTTGTTCGAGGCTTGCCAACAACAAGCCGAGAAGTATTTTATTTAAATTAATCCCTTATAAGTTATCGTGGGTCGTGGGCCGTGGGCCGTGGGCCAATGGGCCGGGGATCGGGGCTAATCAGGTTGAGGCACTAAGTTGAGCTTTGTTAGGCGTACTTTGCACTTCGCACGGAGGCATCGGGGCGAGGTGGCGCTGTTTGGCGCCACGGAGGTTGCCTCGCAGGCTACTTCGCAGCATGCGAACGAGCTACGTATTCACACGAGGGTGGCCCTAGCATTCTCATAGTTTGACAAGGTTCGCTCGTTCGACGAGGTTCATTTGTCATACGAGGTTCGCCTGTTTGACGATGTTCGTTCGATCGACGAGGTTCGCCTATTTGACGATGTTCGCTCGTTCGACGAGGTTCGTTTGTCATACGAGGTTCGCCTGTTTGACGACATTCATTTGTCAAACGAGGTTCGTCTGATTTGCTGAGACATGACCCTCGTGTTTCGTAGCAACGCGTCCATTGATTGTCTCGTATTCAGGAGTTACTACATGCAGCAGTTACAACAGCAATTAGAGAAATTTAATGCATTAATGTTACAATTTTAATTACCATTAAGAACTATAACAGTCATATTAATTGCTAGTGACTCTTGAGCTAGCCTTAGAGGCTTATAAATAGAGCCCTTGGGCAGCTCTTGGTTGCTGTTGGAAACTCTCTCGCGAGCGTGGAATACGAACGTCAGTATAGAATACGAACGTCAGTATACGAGCTTGGAAAACAAACATCGGATCGACGTTGTTGTTGTTGTTGTGCTGCTGCTGTAGAAACTGTGCCCGTAGGAACCCTGAAACCGAAAGGTTTTGAATCAAAAGGTTCTGAGATCGAGGAGATCTTTTGTCTTGACCGAAAGGTCTTATAGATCAAGGAGATCTTGACAGTACTGGGTTGATGCACACCAGAGTACTGTACTGTTGTTCCTGGAAGCAGTTTGGCCTTGGGATCATTGCACCGGAGTAGGCCAAATATTGCTTTAAGCACAGCGTTTTACAAACGCACAGTAATTAATTGAAAAAGTTTAAAATAACAGCACGTTAATTCAACCATAATTTCCAACTGTTTCTACAAAAAATACATGGTAATGCTTAGAAGTAGAAGAGCATATGATGGCATAAAGGTAAGCTTCGAAGCCCAAGAACATAAGCATGCTTATTCCCTATTACTCTATAACAAACTCCACCATTGTATATCCACTGAGAGTGTGCTGTCAACATCCTCCGGAAATTCCATCGCTAGAGCTTTGGAGGGGACAACAAACATCCGGATTGGAGGTGCCCATCCCCATTAATTCCATCGCTAGAGCTTTGGAGGGGACAACAAACATCCGGATTGGAGGTGCCCATCCCCATTATCCACTGAGAGTGTGCTGTCAACATCCTCCGGAAATTCCATCGCTAGAGCTTTGGAGGGGACAACAAACATCCGGATTGGAGGTGCCCATCCCCATT
>NC_033800.1:83823353-83824342 GCF_001876935.1 Asparagus officinalis
TTTGAAGGTCCGAGGAGAGCAAGCTGAGCGATTCCTCAGAAGGAAGAAGGCGGAGAGAGGCCAACAAGCGACGAATGCTCCACAGCAGAATTTCATCCCACGGGGGAAAGGTAAGGCACATGCTAATGCAGTTGATGCTAATCAAACCTTTCAATTGCGACCTCAGCAATAGCAGCAGCCGCAACAAGCACCACAACAAGCTCGGGGGCAATGGCAACAACGGCCTCAGAAGCAGAAGTCTTCAGAGCCAAGATTTCCCAAAGTGTACTCCTTCAAAGATGACGAAGTTCCCGGCATCTTTAAGTACCTGTTGGAGAATAACAAAATCCAGCTGCCGGCGATTGTGGATCAAGAAGGGGCTAACAAAGTGACGGATCCGAAGTATTGCGCATACCACAGAGCGGTCCATCACCCTACCAAGTCGTGCTACCACCTCAAGGACAAGATCCAGGCGCTAATTGATGTAGGCGTCATAACCCCGAAGCCGTCCAAGAATGTTGGAGCAAACGCGGTTTCAATCAGCTTTGGATCGGTGCCCACAACATGGTTCAAACCGGAGCGCATCACCAAAGTAGGGATGAAGACAGTGAACGATGACCCACATGGACAGCGCCAAAAAGGACTTGTGACACACACAGCCCCAAACGGCGAAATCCTATGGGTTCATCCTGGTCTCATGAAGACGAACAGTGGGCGACTTCCTCGAGAAGAAAGGGCAAAGGCAAGTCCTGCAATGCTACTTCCGCAATCTTCGAGGAGGATGGCGATGAAGCTCCTACTTTCCCGCTCTCCGAAGAAGAACGAGAAGTCTTCGCCACTAGAAGCGGAAATGAGTATCACTATAATTATCCACCACCTAGCGAGCAGGGGGTGAATAAACAGGGACCAGCCAAAACCCTCACAGAGATGGGGGTGATTATAAGTCCTACACCGGGCGAAGAGGCTCGACGACAGTCGGTGAATAAACCGAAAGAAAAGAATCCCCAGGA
>NC_033800.1:83825342-83878374 GCF_001876935.1 Asparagus officinalis
ATATATAATGAAAGAATACCTAACAATTATATTTTCTTTGCCAAGTTTTAAAATTTTAGTTCTTTTTGTGGTTTTGGACTTTCGGGGTGTGATTTGTAATTTTAAAACTTCGAAAGTGCTTTTAAAAAAATTACTTTTAAGTTTGGTCGTTATAACTTCTACGTTTTATATGTCGGTAGTAAATTTTAAATGTCATGATATTTCTTATAACTTTAAAATTTTGAGGGTGTTTTTTGCAACTATTAAAATTGTAGATTAATTTTAAAAAATTTAAATTTCAGTGGTGTGCCAATAGTTTTAAGATTTAATGTGTACTGGTTATAAATTTTAAAAATTTAGAGTACTGGTTATAACTTTTAAATATTTAGAGTTTTTTTACAATTTTGAAAGAGTATTTTTTATATTTTTTGTAACTTTGAGGTTAATTTCGATAAATTTTTAATTTTTAGGTGCATGAGAGTAATCTCTTTAGTTTATCTTTTGTTCTTTACAAATTTTAAAATTTTTAGAATTTTAGGGTTGTGTTTTATAATATAAATTTTAGAAGGTATTTCTGTAATTTTTAGGACATTGAGGGTATTAATTAAAAATTTAAAATTATTCGGAGGCTGCTGTTAATTTCTTATTTTTATATTTGTTGTTTTAAGTTTTAAAATGTTAAAAATATTTAGGTGCATTATGGTAATTCCTTGAATTCATCTATGTTGTTTGTAAGTTTTGAAATTTTAGAATTTCATGTGCTTGTTTGTAATTTAAACTTTTGAGGGTGTTTTTATAATTTTTAAGATATTAATGTGTAATTCGCAAAATTTTAAATTGTTCAGAAACTACTGTTAATTTTTTAATTTCATGTTTGTTAAATTTTAAATGTCATGATATTTCTTGTAACTTTAAAATTTTGAGGGTGTTTTTTGCAACTATTAAAATTGTAGATTAATTTTAAAAAATTTAAATTTCAGTGGTGTGCCAATAGTTTTAAGATTTAATGTGTACTGGTTATAAATTTTAAAAATTTAGAGTACTGGTTATAACTTTTAAATATTTAG
Organism: Asparagus officinalis; assembly: GCF_001876935.1. Lineage (NCBI taxonomy): Eukaryota > Viridiplantae > Streptophyta > Magnoliopsida > Asparagales > Asparagaceae > Asparagus > Asparagus officinalis. Next base: position 83,826,389 of record NC_033800.1, read on the forward strand.
AGTTTTTTTACAATTTTGAAAGAGTATTTTTTATATTTTTTGTAACTTTGAGGTTAATTTCGATAAATTTTTAATTTTTAGGTGCATGAGAGTAATCTCTTTAGTTTATCTTTTGTTCTTTACAAATTTTAAAATTTTTAGAATTTTAGGGTTGTGTTTTATAATATAAATTTTAGAAGGTATTTCTGTAATTTTTAGGACATTGAGGGTATTAATTAAAAATTTAAAATTATTCGGAGGCTGCTGTTAATTTCTTATTTTTATATTTGTTGTTTTAAGTTTTAAAATGTTAAAAATATTTAGGTGCATTATGGTAATTCCTTGAATTCATCTATGTTGTTTGTAAGTTTTGAAATTTTAGAATTTCATGTGCTTGTTTGTAATTTAAACTTTTGAGGGTGTTTTTATAATTTTTAAGATATTAATGTGTAATTCGCAAAATTTTAAATTGTTCAGAAACTACTGTTAATTTTTTAATTTCATGTTTGTTAAATTTTAAATGTCATGATATTTCTTGTAACTTTAAAATTTTGAGGGTGTTTTTTGCAACTATTAAAATTGTAGATTAATTTTAAAAAATTTAAATTTTAGTGGTGTGCCAATAGTTTTAAGATTTAATGTGTACTGGTTATAAATTTTAAAAGTTTAGAGTACTGGTTATAACTTTTAAATATTTAGAGTTTTTTTACAATTTTGAAAGAGTATTTTTTATATTTTTTGTAACTTTGAGGTTAATTTCGATAAATTTTTAATTTTTAGGTGCATGAGAGTAATCTCTTTAGTTTATCTTTTGTTCTTTACAAATTTTAAAATTTTTAGAATTTTAGGGTTGTGTTTTATAATATAAATTTTAGAAGGTATTTCTGTAATTTTTAGGACATTGAGGGTATTAATTAAAATTTTAAAATTATTCGGAGGCTGCTGTTAATTTCTTATTTTTATATTTGTTGTTTTAAGTTTTAAAATGTTAAAAATATTTAGGTGCATTATGGTAATTCCTTGAATTCATCTATGTTGTTTGTAAGTTTTGAAATTTTAGAATTTCATGTGCTTGTTTGTAATTTAAACTTTTGAGGGTGTTTTTATAATTTTTAAGATATTAATGTGTAATTCGCAAAATTTTAAATTGTTCAGAAACTACTGTTAATTTTTTAATTTCATGTTTGTTATTTTAAGTTTTTAGACGTCAGGATGGTTTTTATAATTTTAAACTTTTTAGAGTATTTTGTACAATTTTAAAACTTTTTAGTTTTTTTTGCAATACTTTATGTATAATAGTATGTTAGCTTCATATAATTTCTTTATCTTAACAAACTAATACCATAAAGATATTTTATATATTTTATTAATATTATTTTTAAATTATTAAGCTACAGATAGTTCACGTTGGATTAGGATATGATATAATTAGGATTAAGATAGATTAAGATATAAATAAAAAATTCTCCAAGGATCCAAAATATGGTACTGACAGGGGGGACATATGATGTGTCCCCCTCCTATTACATAATGAGCTGACTATCATTAATGATGTCCAGCTCATTATGCAATAGGAGTGGGACACCTCACCTGTCTCCTCTGGTGGTCTCATAGTTTGGGTCCCTGTAGTAAAGCTCTATTTAAAATAGCGAATGGTTATATTGATCATAGAAAGATTTTCCTGAACTCGTGCTTTTAAAGGGAGTATGAATTACAAAGCCAAGTTTTAAGTTGATGTGGACCTTATCTTTTTGTATAGTAATATAAAAGCAGTACAACTCTCGTATATAGTACACTTGCATTGTCCAAACAGATATACTACTTTTTCCTTTACATTGGCACATTATATGAATGTATCTACTCCTCTATACTTATAGGAGGATCCATAGATTCACTATTCATGTTACAGTGAATGCTATAACGAATTACTGTAGCACAAAACATAACACTATAGCATTTTTAAAAGTTACCGCAACATTTACAAAAAAAACTGTAATATTTAAAAAGAATTATTGTAGCGGAAATATAAAAAAGGTCATGCTTTATACAAGCATACGGTGTGCGCACTAGTCTATGTATAAAGAGAGAATATCCTAAGTCATGCTAAGCCATTGTTAACCTTTTAGTAGTCTAATAGAAGGCATGGTCAATTGGGCGGAATGGTAGCTCATTGAGACCTTTTAGTCAAGAAATCTAAATGCAGATGTAAAGCTTCATCAACGATTCCAAGTAACTCTTAATTCAGAAAAGGGATGCATAATTTGTTTACTTTATCATGCATATTGCAAAGTTGATATATATTACATTGCATATCATATTATCAGATCATATATATAGTTTGTAAGTTTTCTTAAGAGAAGAGAATGCCTCATTTGGTACGGTGGTTACTCTACTTAATCTTACCCGATCACAAACGTTTTTGAACTCAGTACTTCTGTTGATAATAGTATATTGTAGTGGGTTTTAGTCTCACATTGCTTGGGAGAACAAACCTCACACTCCTCTACTTGTATAAATATTGGGTTTTAGTCTCACATTGCTTGGGAGAACAAACCTCACACTCCTCTACTTGTATAAATATATGTGCACACTCAATATTCAACAAACCTCACACTCCTCTACTTGTATAAATATATGTGCACACTCAATATTCAATTTAAGGGAAATTTACTCAAGATTCTCTCTCTCTCTCTTACTTTAACATGGTATCAGAGCTAGGGCTATTTTCCTTCCAATAAAATTTTTAACGCTTCTGCGTTCTTTTGCCAAATCTTGGCCTTGTTGCTTTGCAGCCGTTTAATGTTTTATTTTTATTTTTATTTTTTGGCGTTCATCTGCCAGATATTTTTGGCCTTGTCGCTTTGCGGCCTCTTAACGTGTTTCGCGTTCTTGTTTAACCTTCGGGTTTCATTCTAACCTTCGGGTTCTATTTTAAACCTTCGGGTTTCATTCTAACCTTCGGGTTCTATTTTAAACCTTCGGGTTTCATTCTAACCTTCGGGTTCTATTTTAACGGCATTGTCGTTTCAAGACCGTCTCTCGGTCTCAAATTAACGGCATCGTCGTTTCAAGCCGTCTCTCGGCCTCAAACGAACGACATTAGTAACAGCATCTCGACATCTTAACGTCTCAAGATTGCTGTTATGGCTCCTTCAGAGAAGATTCCCAAACCACCTTTGCCCCTCAATGATCAAAGTGACTGGGCAGGGTGGTCCACCATTGTCACCAATGCCTTGCGTGGCGCTGGTTTGCTTGATCATCTCACCAGTACGGGACCAGTTCCACCGTCCATCAGCACTGTTGCTTCATCCAGTACTATTGCCTCTGGCAGTGGTGATGTCGATCTTCAGACTGCTCGTGCTCTCTATGTCAAGGAGAGTTCAGAGTGGCAATTGCAGGAATTTCGTGTTATGGATTATCTCACTCGCTGTGTTGGCTCTGGTCTCACTGTCGAGATTGGCTCGCTTCCCTCTGCTCAGGCCATGTGGACTCGTCTCACTGAGCGTTTCACTGAGTGCTCGGGTGCACGGGAGGCATATCTTCTGCAACGCATTTCTCTACAACGCAAAGGTAGTTCATCTCTGCAGTCCCATTTTGGACAAATGCAAGCTTTTTGGACAGAGTTACGCTCCATGCTTCCTGGACGTAATTCCACATATGAAGACTGGCTAGCCTGGTACGAACGGCATGAGGTGCATCAATTGTTTCAGTCCCTTCCTGAATATTCAACTATGGCTGATCAACTACTTCACCAGCCTCAATTTCCGACTTTGGCCTCAGTTATGGGAGCTCTCACTGCTTATGAGACCCGGCAGCAGACAGCACGACTCAATTTGTCAACAGACACTCCTACCTCTTCACTCGAGACTGTTTTGTCTGTACCTGTCACTACTCCTGTTATGAATTATACTTCTCCACAGGCTCCCTCTCCACAGGCTCGATCTAAGCTCTCTTGCAAATATTGCAAGAAGGAAGGACACCGCATTGAGACATGCTTCAAGCTTCATCCTGAGTTACGTTCATCAGGTACTGGTCGTGGTCGGCGACCCCCTCAGTCTCAACCCTCTCGTACACCAGGATTGTTGGCAAATGCCATACCTTCTACTACTTCAGACTCTACTATTCAAGCTATTGAAAGTCTTCGCCGTCAACTTGATGCTTTTCAACATATCACCTCTACATCCGCCGCACAACTCTCTGGTATGCATTTTGCTGGTTCTTCAGGTAATCCTTCAGTCTCTGGTATGAATGATCTCTGGATTTTTAACTCTGGTTGTTCCTTTCATATGACTTGTAATGCCTCACTTTTATCCTCTGTCTTTACTTCATCCTCTCTTCCTCCTATCTACATAGCTGCTGGACAACCATTGTATATTACTCAGTATGGCTCTATTACCCCACAAAATGATCCATCTGGTCGTCTAACACTTGGTCCCGTCTATGTGGCTCCACAGTTGTGCTTGAATTTAATTTCTATTAGCTCTTTATGCATGGAGGGCCTGTTTGTCTCATTTTCTTCTGATACTTGTATTGTGCAGGATCCACAGACGGGCAAGACGGTTGGGGCGGGTCGTAGGAGGCACAAACTGTATTTTCTGGAATATCTTCACCTTCCAGAGTCCATATGTCCACGTTCTCTTGTTGCTTCTCTTTGTTCATCAAAACCCTCTACCTCGCTTCCTGCCAATTTATGGCATAGACGACTTGGTCATGTGTCTAATAAAAGGCTGGAGAGCCTTATTTAGTCTGGAGTACTTGGTCCTGTATCATCTAGTTCTAGTATTGAGTCATGTGCTGGTTGTAAATTAGCTAAATTCACTGCTTTGCCATTTAAAATGAGTACATCCGTATCCACTTCCTTATTTGATTTAGTACATTCTGATATTTGGGGGCCAGCTCCTTTGCCTTCTTCATCTGGATACTTATATTATGTTAGCTTTATCGATGATTTCTCTCATTTTACATGGGTTTACCTACTTAAGAATCGCTCTGATGTACTTACTGCTTATCAAGCCTTCACTGCTATGATTTTTACTCAATGGCAATCTCGTATTAAAGTTTTTCGTTTTGATTGTGCCAAAGAGTACCTATCCTCTACCATGCGCTCTATCATGTCCTCTCATGGGACTATCTTTCAACAGTCATGTCCCTACACTCATGAGAAAAATGGTGTTGCTGAACGCAAACATCGTCATATCCTCGATACTGCCCGATCAATGCTGATTTCTTACTCTGTTCCTCGTCGTTTCTGGGCTAAGGCTATTCTCACCGCGACTCATGCCATTAATATCACTCCATCTAGCTCTCTTTCCGGTGCTACTCCTTATAGTCGTGTTTATACTCATTGTGACGCCCCTGGGTTCACACAAGGCTGCAGTCCAATGTGAAACCAAGAATGTCAAACCTGCCATGCACCATACCGTGCAACAACATATTTCACCATCACAATTAACATCTATTTAGTAGAGTCAACAACAGGTGTAGGTACAAAGCAAGTAAAAGATAATACAAGAAGACTGATGAAATGATAATAATCAACTTAATGTCTCATCATCCAACAAAGAGAAGCACATAGTCAAGATCTGAGTAGATAAACTGAAATACTCAACAAGTCTCAAATACAAATATCTGACAAGAAGGAAACAAGGCACACAGCCTTTACAATTTCTAGAACAAGACTCTCAAATGTCTAAACACAAGTCTACTGTGGAACTCCAAAAGAAAATATATAACTAGCTAGACAGCTGAAGCTAAAATGCATCGCCATCAACCTGCGACTCTCCGGGCTCCTGGCTTGTTACCTGAAAGGGGGAGGGATAACGAGCGTCAAAGCGCTAGCGAGTAACATCAAAACCAACCCCAAGGGAACAGAGCTCGTTGTATAAGAAAATACAAATAATACATAATAGATCTAAAATCATTGATCTTACTAAAGAAGGTTTTAGTATTTAGAAATTTACAACACGAGAATAGGTACGTCGAGCGAAATAATCCAAACAAGGAAACCCTCATGTATATACCTTATATCTCAAATTGTAAACCCCTAATTACCAAACCCGAGGTTCTAGTACAGGAACAATAATAAAAGAAATACACTAATCTCATAACATAAGTGCAGTGCCATATCATAGCCTACATGAATATCATATTAAAATCTACACAAGTGTCATGTCAAAATCTACATAGTTATCATGTCATGAACTTCTGTGAGAAGGTCATATGCAAGGTTAAGAACTATGTCCGAAACAGGAACTATATATTGTAGTTTCCAAACTCATAGAATAAGTGGCAAATGTCCAACACGAGGACTAAAATGGATTATAGTCCAACACGAGGACTTCGAAATAGTGAAAATATCGCTGTGATATATAGTGAAATCTACTTATATCAATCCACACTCAAATCAGTGTATAAGTCCCCAATTTATACCCTCTGGTCATTTATCATGCATGGATACATAGTGATACTAAATACCAAAGTCAGATAATCCAGGCAAACTCTCGAACATGAGTGAAATACTCAAAATACACAAAACAGGAATTTTTGCAACAGACAGTGTGGCGATCGACCGCTGCGGCATCTCGGTCGACCGCCAGAGCATCGCGGTCGACCAGCAGAACGTCGCGATCGACCGGTGCGGTCGACCGCAGGCTATTTTTGCCCCTACAGCGAGCCCAGCGGTCGACCGCCGCGGACGACCGCCAAGCAGACAGAAACCCAAATCTGGGTCTTCTGTCAGCTGCCAAACCTGTAATAAAAACTTGATTTCTACGATACAAAACTCTAAATTCATACAGTAGAAAAACAATGAAATTTTTAAGCATGTATAGTACATTCCCAAATTCCAAAATACAAGAGAAACATGTAAAAAATGTTTTGATAACAGTAAAAATGATTTAACTCTTGTTTAGGCAAATTTCAGATCTAGATCTTTATTAAACAGAACGTTGGTGAACTTTTATAAACTAAAACCATTGATTCTTGTAATCCATATTATAGAGAACACAATTTTTATACGAAAATACCATTTGGGCTCATCAAAAACTCATAAAAAATCAAAAGAAAACCATAGAAAATAGGGGTAAGTGATTGGGCGAGATGATACTCGCCTTAGATGCTGACAAAAGCCCTGAAGATGATCCTCCTTCGATCTAACCATACCATTTGGGCTCATCAAAAACTCATAAAAATCAAAAGAAAACCATAGAAAATAGGGGTGAGGGATTAGGCGAGATGATACTCACCTTAGATGCTGACAAAAGCCCTGAAGATGATCCTCCTTCGATCTAACCTGCGAAAACCCCCTGAAAATCTATATATATAATTATTTATCATAAGAGAATTATTCACTATTAATAATTCACATATATTTATTATAGCAAGTTTCGGGGTTTTACATTCTTCCCCCCTTCAAAAGAATTTCGTCCTCGAAATTCGGAAATTATACAAATCTCGAATATGAATTACTAGATAACATATAGAGATATTTATACTTAACGATCTAAAATAATAATATTCTTGCTCAAATCCTAATCTAATGGAACTAGTACATCGGGCAAAAAATCCAAACAAGGAACCCCCCCATACATATACCATGTGTTCCAAAAGATTAAAATTAAGCGAAAATATCTTCATTCTAGCGTTAAATGTAAACATAACCAAAGATATAAACATAAAGTAAGATATATAACATAATAAGAATTTATTTACCTGCTCAACCAAGTGTGGGTAGTCGCGACGCATGTCCTCTTCGTGCTCCCAAGAAATCTCCTCAATGCCTCCTCGGTTCCACTGAACTTTCACTAAGGAAATCACCTTATTCCTGAGTCTCTTGTCCTCCCTGGCAATTATACAAACTGGGATCTCAATAGTAGTCAAATCCTCCTGAAGCTCAATCTCTGGTGTATCCACTACTCGCTGTTGCTCCTCATCATGCAAGTGTTTCTTAAGCATAGAAACATGAAATACATTGTGTATACTAGACATCGATGCTGGAAGATCTAGTCTGTATGACACAACTCCAACACGCTCCAGAATCTGAAATGGTCTAATGTATCTCGGCGCAAGCTTCCCCCGTCGCCCAAATCGTTGTACGCCTTTCATAGGCGATACCTTCAGCATGACTGAGTCTCCCACCAAAAACTCCAAGGGTCTTCGCCTCTTATCTGCATAACTCTTCTGCCGACTTTGAGTAGCTAGAATCTGCTCCCTGATCAATGCTACCTTCTCGGTAGTTTGCCTCACTAGCTCTGGCCCAAGCATCAAGCTGTCCTCTGGCTCCGCCCAACATATCGGCGATCTACAGGGCCTCCCGTACAATGCCTCATATGGAGCCATACCGATCGTCGCCTGATAACTGTTGTTATAAGCGAATTCTACCAATGGAATATGATCCTCCCAGCTGCCTTGGAAGTCAATGACACATGCCCGCAACATATCCTCCAACACCTGATTCACCCTCTCCGTCTGACCATCCGCCTGGGGGTGGAATACACTGCTATAAGATAGTCTGCTGCCAAATGAGTCCTGAAAACTCCTCCAAAAATGCGAAAACCGATCCCCGATCTGATACGATCGTATCTGGCACTCCGTGAAGTCGAACTATATCCCGAATGAAGATCCTCGCATAAGTCTCGGCTGTATAAGTAGTCCTCACCGGGATAAAATGTGCTGACTTCGTCAACCGGTCCACTATCACCCAAACAGAATCATTCCCCTTCTTCGACTTCGGCAACCCCACAATAAAATCCATAGAAATGTCTGCCCACTTCCACTCTAGAATGGGTAAGGGCTGAAGTGTCCCTACCAATCTCTGATGCTCTGCCTTCACCTGCTAACAGGTAAAACATCTAGCCACATAGTCTGCAACCTCTCTACGCATACCGCTCCACCAGAAATGTCTCTTTAATTACTTGTACATCTTGGTGGTCCCTGGATGCACTGTGTACCGAGTACGGTGTGCCTCATCAAATAACTCTCTCTTCAGCTCTGCACTGGCTGGCACAACCAATCTACCCTTCATCCGTAGGCCTCCATCAGCTCCAATGGTCCAATCAGTCTTAGGCTCTTTGGAAATCTCCTCCTTTCGGATTTGAATCCAAGAGTCTCCCAACTGAGCTCTGACAACTCTGTCACTCCAAGATGGCTGCACTAAGATAGCTCCCAAGAATGCACTGGTCCCTCCAATCTCGGGCCTAAAATCAAACTGGCTAAGAGTGATAAGATCCCGATGCAATGAACACCTCAAAGCTGAAATCTGATGTCGACGCTTCCTGCTTAATGCATCTGCTACGACGTTCGCCTTCCCCGGATGATACTGAATCGCGAACTCGTAGTCCTTGATAAACTCAATCCACCTCCTCTGCCTCTGATTGAGTTCCTTCTGAGAAAAGAGGTACTTCAGACTCTGATGGTCTGTGAATAGCTCAAACTGCACTCCATACAAGTAGTGCCTCCATGACTTCAGTGCAAACACCACTGCTGCTAACTCCAAGTCATGAGTGGGGTAGTTCTGCTCATGCACCCTCAACTGCCGTGAGATATAAGCTACTACCCTCTGGGTCTGCATCAATACGCCTCCTAAGCCTGCCAATGATGCATCTGTATACACAACAAATGTCCTGTCACTGCTCGGAATAGTCAACACCGGCGCTGTAGTCAACTTAGTCTTCAAAATATCAAAGGCCTTCTGGCACTCCATGCTCCATATGAACTGTACACCCTTCTTCGTAAGGTGTGTAATAGGCGTCGCAATCTTCGAGAAGTCCTGTATGAACTTTCTATAATATCCAGCTAAACCAAAAAAGCTGCGAATCTCTGTCACCGTCTTCGGTGGCTCCCAATCAAGGACTGTTGTGACCTTAGTCGGGTCCACTGCTATGCCCTTTCTGCTGATGACATGGTCAAGGAATCTGACTTCTGAAAGTCAAAATTCGCATTTGCTAAACTTAGCATATAGCTGATGCTCCTGAAGAGTCCTCAATGCTATCCGTAGATGCTCCTCGTGATCCGCCTCCGATCTCGAGTAAATGAGAATATCATCGATGAAAACGATCACGAACTGATCTAAGAAGGGACGGAAAACCCGGTTCATCAAGTCCATGAATACCGCGGGTGCATTGATCAACCCAAATAGCATGACCAAGAACTCGAAGGACCCATATCGAGTAAGAAAAGCGGTCTTGGGAATGTCCATCTCCCGGACCCGCAGCTGATGACAGCCAGAACGAAGATCAATCTTTGAGAAATACTACGCACCCTGCAACTGGTCAAACAAGTCATCAATCCTAGGTAGTGGGTACCTATTCCGGATAGTGACCTTGTTCAACTCTCTATAATCTATGCATAATCTCATACTACCATCATTCTTCTTCACGAAGAGGACCGGTGCGCCCCACGGAGAATGACTCCGGCGAATGAAATCCTGAGCTAGCAACTCGTCCAACTGGGTTTGAAGCTTCCTCATCTCAGCTGGTGCCATGCGATAGGGTGCGCGGGATATCAGGGCTGTGCCAGGCTGCAACTCAATACAAAACTCCACCTCTCTCACTGGAGGTAATCCAGGTATGTCCTGAAAGACATCCTGATACTCTGAGATAACTCTAGTCTCCAATAACTCAGCACCCTGATACCGTCGCATCACCTCCTCGATGTACGCTAGAAATGACTCCGCAAGTCGGTTGCCCTGAGAGGCGGCTACAATCATCTCGGACCCGTCGGACGCTCGCAACTTGACTGTCTTCGCAAAGCAGTCAATGCTAACATGGTAGGAAGACAACCAATCCATACCAAGGATGACATCGAACTCGGACATACACCACACTATCAAATAAAAGGAATTCACAAAGAACGTACCCTCCACTACAGCTCCGCTGGCTCCATGATCACGGGGAACTACTGCATATACCCTGCCTGTGCCTGAAGGCTGCTCTGCTACTGGAGATGGAGAATATGGGACAATCTGCCCCTGAGGAACCTCATGCTGCTCGAATCTATCCCTCAGTCCTCTGAGCTGCTGGCGGTGCCTCAAGCCTGTTCTGCTGGCCCTGACCTCTGCCCTGCTGGCGCTGCTGCTGCTGCTACTGGTTTGGACCCTTGCCCTGTTGGGCTCCTGCTGGTGCGCTATAATACTCTGATGCCTTATGCCCGACCTTGTGACAATTAAAACAAGATCCCTGGAACTTGCGCTGCTGATGCGCTCTCTGATCCTGTTGGGGTCCCCTTTTATAAGGGCCTTGATGCTGCTGCTGATGTTCAGAAAAGGGTCTCTTGTTCTTGCTCTTATCCCCACTCTGTCATGTCTTAGCCTTCCCTTCCTTGTCCTTCTGAAACATAGTAGTCTCAATCTCCTGAGAAGTGGCAGCCTCAGCTACCTCCCTAACTGAATAAAACCTCCTCGACACGAGGTACCGTCGGAGATTAGGGCGAAGCCCTGCTAAGAACATCTGAGCCTGACGCTCTCCCGTCTGCCACATGCCCGTAAAATGTAGTAACTACATGTCCCCCTGGGTCAACCGGGACAACTCAAGCTCCTTCCCAGTCCATGCTGCAGAAGAAATGTACTGTCCATCAAAGAAGTATATGAAATCCTCCCATGTGAGGGTCATCCTCTGCTCCGAAGTAAACTAAAGTCGGTACCATCTCCCGGCATCTCCCTTCAGGCTGTAGGATGCCAGTCTCTGCTTCTGTCTTGAATCTACACCAAGTATATCGAGAATATTGCTCACATCCTCCTTCTACTTATGGGCTGCAAGAGGGTCTGGTGACCCCTGGAACTCTGGTGCCCTCATCTTCTGATACCTCTCCACCATACGGAGCCAAGCCTCCTGCTCTGTGGCCCTATCCAGGACTGCTAGAGGAATAGCTACAGGCACGACCTCTGGGGGCCTCTCTTTAACAGGAACGGCCGGTATCCCCTGCTGCTGAGCTACCGGTGGTGGTGGTGTCCGTGGTGCTATGTGAGTCGTCACTAACTCCTTAATGGCTGTCATCCGGGCAATAAGAGGAGCCATGATATCCACCAAATACTGAGGAGCCTGCTGTGGCTCGGGTGGAGCCTGCGGACTGAACTGGTTGATGCTCCGATGGAGTCTGCTGTGACTCTGCCTGGCTAGCTCTCCTGGTACGAGGTCTACCACGTCCTGCCATCTATCTCTCTCACTCTGGTGATAAGAAAAATAAAGTTTATGAGTCAAAACAGACCTTTATAAATAACGTATCACATTTAAATTTTTCACAACATATAGTATTCACACAAATACTTTGAGTTTACACCAAATAGTTGTCAAAAAAAAATTCTCAAATTTTGAGATATACGCATATATCGTCCTCACTCATACTAGGAATTCCTTACGGACTCTATACATGAATCCTAAGAAACTCTATACTAGCTTCAAGACTCGACACAGGATGATCCTAAGGATACTGGAACTAGAGCTCTGATACCAACTGTGTCACGCCCCGCTTCCCAAAATACCAGGGAATCGGGACGCGAGCAAGCCCGCGACGTATTAGACTGAGGAGAGATAAGTGCTAGACCTCTTCTTCTCAATCTAATACGCTAAGCGTCTGGAAATAAATATAATACGAAGTCACAGGTCCCCGATCACACATAGCAAGAATATAAAGACAACCCAGAATAAAATAGACATATCATCAATGGTAAATCATCCTAGACATAAAAATATGGGTCAAACATGCCCTTATACAAATCTGAACAAGAGAATACTGGAGAGATACAAAATACATCGTTCAATGGAAAAAGAAGAAACTACAAGGGTAAACTGGAACCATCAAAGAATAGGCTTCGACTCCTTCTGCTCCGTCTACAAGGCACTTCTGCTGAGAAACCTCTGGCTCCTGATGAACCTGTTCTTCTCCTAAGTCTGACGTACACCAGAGAAAACAGGTGTACGTCAGGGTGCAGGGCACACGGCAAGATCCCAAAAGGAAGAATAGAACGGTCGTGCGACCAATGCGATAATGGTAGACAGTCTTTGCTGTCTCGCCAGCGGGACAGTCTTTGCTGTCTCGCCAGCGAGACAGTCTTTGCTGTCTCGCCAGCGAGACAGTCTTTGCTGTCTCGCCAGCGAGACAGTCTTTGCTGTCTCGCCAGCGAGACAGTCTTTGCTGTCTCGCCAGCGAGACAGTATTGAAATAGTCAAAACTATATTTGTAACTGCCCTACACATGTCCATTAACTGCCAAGGGACGTGGGAAACATCATGGACGAAAATCACGTGGATAACTGCCAAAATAACGGAGTTTGAAACGTGGGAGAACAGTTACAGCGAGAAACTGCCATTTTCCGAGACAGCATTTACTGTCTCGCTGAGCGAGACAGCAAATTTACTGTCTCGCGGGTCGAGACAGCAAACGCTGTCTCGCCCAGCGAGACAGTAAACACTGTCTCGCCGTACTGACTTCTTCGATTGTTAAGTTTTTGCAGTTACTGACCCTTGAGGCTATAAATACCCCCCTAGGGTCACTTCTGACGAGGATCGAGCATTTGTTAGAGCATTCCAGAGCAGAGAGAGCAGAGATTTGAGTTCTTTTCTTGCAACGCCTTGAAATTAAGCTTCGACTTGATTTTAAGAAGAACGACTATCTTACTTCGATAAGATATCGTTTCAATTTCTACTTCGATAACGAAGTTAGAATCATAAGCCCCCTCTTCACGATCTGTGAATCGGCGGTCCACGAACCAAAGCGTTCCCGGCACAGGCAAAGTCCCACGAAAACGAGAATTGATAGACGATTTTCGTGTTTGTTTCTCAAGAGTTGTAATTTTTGTTTTGTTGTGTAGAAAAAGTCTTATAAAAAGATTATTCTTTCGAATTTGTTATAATAGAACAAAGTTATAATGAATTCCACAGCAGCGACTTTTGAACCAAACAGTGCACAGCGGAAATTTCGGCAGAGTTTCTGGTGCACAATAAGAGAGAAAGATCGATAAGAATTCTTGTTTCTCAAAGGGAACAAGAATCTGAAAGCCTAATATCCCATCAAAGTGGGATATTAGCTCTTCCTCTCGTCAGCTCTAGGACTGCGCGTCGAGGGATCCTAAAAACTATTACAATGGCCACAAACTCAAACAATCAATTTTTACGTGGTTCGGCAACTGCCTACGTCCACGGGGCAAGGAGGGGGAGATCTACTATTAGAGAGAAGAAGGGGGATCTACTAATAGAGGGAAAGAGAATACAAATAGGGTTTACAATCTCTCAAATGTAAACCCTCAAACAATCTCTCAATCTCTCACAAAAGCACAAAAGGATTACACAGAAAACTCCTCTCAAAGTCAGCTTTGATACAGCCACTTTTCTCCTCTGCGCGAATCCCTTTGCTTTTCACTTTGCCAGCGCTGTCCTTTGCACCCAGCCGCCACAATTTATCTCCCCTCTGCCTTTCCTTGCACAAAACCTAGGGGGAACTAGGGGACTATTTATAGAGAGTTATGTACTGGGTGGGCCTTTTTAACCGCTGAACAAAGCTCCGCATTCAGCAAAACTCTCTTCTCTTCACGTGGGTCTTCAAGCCTTAACCTCAGCTCGTGGTCCCCACTCACATCACATCCACAATTCTCTACCTCGGTGAAGTTTTCACAAAACTGAGCCGACACCAACCAAACCAAATGTCTCACTTGTTGTGTCCAGTACACCGTGAAACAATTCACGATAACAGACTCAATCCATAACAAGTCGAGAACCCAAATGAGAATGTAAACACTCTCCAAATGTCAGTATTAACTCACCAAATCGATCTCACCCCTATCAAAATTCCAACCCGGCTGCATCATAAAGATTGCCTACGTATCCTCTTGCCCAAGGAATCAAGCCGAACGTAGTTCACCCAAATGGCCGCGAACGACCTCAAACCAATAGAAGAGTTCGTAACCCTTCTCCAATATCATCAATTCTGCGGCTGATAGCACCTCCAATGGCCTCAAACACCTCCACCTGAGGCGAACCAATGGCCATATCCAAACTATGTCTGCCAGCTGCACTCGATTCAAAACCCAACTCATCATCTGCATCCGAATCTAAATGACTTCCACGCTGTGTCACCTCAGCTGAAATCCCAACCAATGCAGAATGACCTAGAGTATGTGAGAAAATCCCTACCCAATGTGGAGTAGCATCACTCTCCACCCGCTGCGATACCTCTAAGGTCTGTCCAAAACTCTTCACCTGCTGAGAGTCAATTGGCTTCCTCATCGAAGCTTCAACCAAAGTGACACTACCAGACCTATCTTCCAATGGAGTTTTACCTCCAATCGCAACAGTTGACAACTCTTTAATAGGATGGCCCAAATATGTCGAAGCCTCTGTCCAGAAACATTTCTGCAGACCATTGCTCGACCACAAACACCGATCCTCCTCCAGCAAGTCACGGTTCTCCAAATTTACCACCCTATCTAGTTGCCCCAAGATTTTCTTTCTAACGAAGTGTCTTGAAATGCCGTGAGCTCGGCTCCAATACAGAAATAGGTCCATCTTGTACCTCCTACCAAAACCAGAATGGAGTACCTTTACCTTTCTGTCTTTCACACACTTCTTCAATCTGTTGGATACTACTAGGACTTTCTCCAATGGGGATTTGGTTGCAACCCAAACACGCCTAGAACAGTCACCAACAAAGGAAACCAAACTTCTATTACCTCCCAATGATGCTGAACTCCTCCAGAACGACCCTTAGCACGGTGAATAGAGGTGCCACACTTCACCTCGGTCTTCTTGCTCACATCAACATGTTCACTGGACTTCAAACTGCAGGTCTTCGCACCCTCTTTCAATCTATGCGAGGAATCAATACTGGAATGGCCAAGCCCCAAATGTCGCAGTCTAGTCGAATCAACAGAAGTCGTCAGCTCTCCACCTGCCACTATACCTCCAGTCAAGTAATACAGGTTATTTCTCCTGACGCCCTTCATCAAAATACAAGAGTCTCTCACAATCTCGAGAACCATGTCCTCAACACGAACCTTCAGACCCTCTCCAACCAAAACTCCAATTGAGATCAAGTTCTTCCTCAAAGAAGGAACATATCTCACATCATTTAACTCTCTAACAGTCCCGTCAAACATCTTTATGCGAATTCTTCCTATCCCAAGGATCTGGCATGCACGGTTATCAGCCATGTACACCACACCACTATCCACCAGCTACTCAAAACTGAAGAACCATTCCCTTCTAGGGCACACATGATAGGTCGCACCACTATCCAACATCCATTCAGATTCCTCCGAATAGCTATCTGTAGGACTGATAGAAAGCGAATAAATAGAAGAGTCAGAATTATTACCATCCGATACAATGTTTGCTTCTGATGATGGCTGCTTCCCTTTTCCCTTTTGCTTATTCTTCATCCATTTGTCGAGCTTTGGGCAGTCTTTCTTCCAATGACCAGTCTCCTTGCACCAAGCACACTGATCTTTTCCTACTCTAGACTGTGACTTCCAATTCTTTCGGTTTGGACCCTTCCCTCTTGCGACCAACACCTCTGCTACCGGCTCAACTGAAGCCTCCTTATCCTTCTTTCGAAGCTGATAATTCACAAGTGCAGCAATGACCTCACTATACGAAAGGGATGCCTTCCCATTAATAAGAGTAAGCACGAAGGTCTCATATTCCTCGTCGGGCAAGGAACTCAACAACAGCAACGCCTTGTCCTCATCTTCAATCTTGACATCCACATTCGCCAAATCCGCAAGAAGCTTTGTGTAGTGGTTCATGTGATCTCTAATGGAGGTTCCCTTCTTCAACTGGAAACGATAAAGTCTCCTCTTCAAATGCAAGCGATTTTCCACACTCTTGGTCAAATACTTGCTTTCGAGAATCTCCCAAATCTTCTTCGCAGAAGTCTCATTCATCACATCATATTTTAGATCTTGAGTCAAACAAGACCTAATCACACCACACGCCGTTCGATTCATCTTCTTCCAAACCTTCTCTTCAATCTCATCTGGCTTGCCATCTAACTCCAAGGTATCCTCCAAATTCTGCGCGTTCAGCGCATCCAAAACCTCGCATCTCCATAATCCAAAGTTGTTTGTGCCATTAAATTTCTCCACATCTATCTTCATAGAGTGGATATTCAGTCTTCCCGCCAGAAGAACCACCCTCGACTCCCGAAGCACCTTCTTTCCCCGACATCTTACGCACCAACGAACAAAGAATAGATCCAAAACTGAAAGATAGAGTCTTTACCAAAAGATTCCACCTTTATCACCAACGAAGTCCTAAACGAGCCTCCAAATTGATCTACTCCTCCAACCAAACCCTAGATCTGGAATCTGGGCTCTGATACCACTTGTTGTGTGCATCGGAAATTTCGACAGAGTTTCTGGTGCATAATAAGAGAGAAAGATCGATAAGAATTCTTGTTTCTCAAAGGGAACAAGAATCTGAAAGCCTAATATCCCATCAAAGTGGGATATTAGCTCTTCCTCTCGTCAGCTCTAGGACTGCGCGTCGAGGGATCCTAAAAATTATTACAATGGTCACAAACTCAAACAATCAATTTTTACGTGGTTCGGCAAACTGCCTACGTCCACGGGGCAAGGAGGGGGAGATCTACTATTAGAGGGGAGAGGGAAAGAGAATACAAATAGGGTTTACAATCTCTCAAATGTAAACCCTCAAACAATCTCTCAATCTCTCACAAAAGCACAAAAGGATTACACAGAAAACTCCTCTCAAAGTCAGCTTTGATACAGCCACTTTTCTCCTCTGCGCGAATCCCTTTGCTTTTCACTTTGCCAGCACTGTCCTTTGCACCCAGCCGCCACAATTTATCTCCCCTCTGCCTTTCCTTGCACAAAACCTAGGGGGGAACTAGGGGACTATTTATAGAGAGTTATGTACCGGGTGGGCCTTTTTAACCGCTGAACAAAGCTCCGCATTCAGCAAAACTCTCTTCTCTTCACGTGGGTCTTCAAGCCTTAGCCTCAGCTCGTGGTCCCCACTCACATCACATCCACAGTGTCCCCCCTCTCCCACCCCCAACTAATTCATATTGTAGTTACATTGATACTAACTATTCAGTTTGTTGGTATTGAATCTTTGTATTGTTTGCACTGAATTAAAAGTAGTAAAACACTATGCTATTCTTCTCACCTATTCTATATGGAGTTCCATCTGGATTGTTTGGTTGCGTGGAAATGGAGCTGTAGATATAAATACGACAACCATATTTATGTACTTATTTGATTTATAATATTTTAATTAGGAAATGCAATTCAACTTTCAAGTTGTGGAAAAAAGTAACAACAAATGTTGCGGCCAACTTGATGGGAGGAAAAGTTATAGACTCCAAAATAGAAAACCAAAAAATAAAATAATAAGTTTACCCCCATATAAAAACTCTTCATAAATCCAACTAGGAAAATTATCAGCACCTAGTTTTCTTATATGGCAAAATTGCAAAGCTTCCATATAAAACATTTTTTACTAAACATTGTATTTGCATTAGAAATACATTTCATACAATAAAATTGAAGACATCCAAACAATAGATTTGAAGTTAATTTACTGCAACAAATGTTGTTATTATGCATATAACCCAACTTTACAATTAGGCTAGCCAGACCACATCTCGACTCCAAGTTGACTCGATCAACTAGGTAGCCACTTAGCTCGACTAAAGTGTGGGAAATCCATCACGACCCATGAGCCAGACCTAAAACTAGGGATAGAGTGGATAAGGCCCATAACAATTAAATTTATCTCAATTCAGTTACTATTACTAATCCCAAACCGGGCATGGTTATATGACGGTCTGCCCAATGAACGATGATTGATCCGGATTGTATTATATTCTCAACATATCATGTTAGGAGATATCAATTGGATATTCAATCTCTCTAATTGCCAACTGTTGTAACTTACTAGATCTACACATACATCAGTTATACCATCCTACGACAATGAGCTCTTGCCCCATAGATTTGCTTGCAGGCTAAGTAACTACCATAGCAGGATGATGACATGTGTACTATGTGATTTATCCCAAGCAATCAGTATAAAAACGTTACCCTACCTACAGGTAAAAGGATTGATCCTCCATCATCTTAACATGTGTTCTGTACCACCGACCTTGGTTTATGATAATCACCCTCAAAGATCCTAACCTAGATTACCTACCGCTTTGGCTTCTTCATTATCAAGAGTCTCACTTAGGCGTTAGACACCATCACCAATCTAACGCTTTTTCCATGTATCTCAGACCCCGGGCAGTTTAATCTTGCCTACTTAATTCCAAGTTTTTCTCTGCAACAATAGCTACATTCGACCATTGTCGCCGCAATTCATTTTTCATGAAACCAAACAGCCCCTTCGCTACGAAATGAGATCCTCTCCTCATGCATAGTATCCTAATATTTCCTAATGTTCAATCTTGGTCATTCATTTTACACACGTGGGGCCCATTGGAGGGGATGGAGGGTGATGGAGGGGATGAATACATTAGGAAACATTAGGAAATATTATACATGAGGAGAGGATCCGGATCCCTTCGCTACTTGTGAAAATCGAGTTTTTTTTTTATTTTTAATAGGAACAACCAACCACCACCAAAGTCACCAATAAAACCCTTTCTCGATTTCGCTATTCCACTCATGGCCCATATATCGTTTCGCTCTCACGTAGAGAAGAAAAGCCCACCGATCAACCCAGCGAAACCAGCGGCCCAGATTTCATCTCATCGCCATCACCGGCCCAGATTCGGCGATGTGTTCAAAGCCCATCCCCATCCTTCTCTCTCCTTCCGCTCGCTGTTACTGCTGCTTCTTACTTCAGAGGACTCCCCTCCATTTTCAAACTATGCGCAGATCTCTCAACCCCCTCCTTCAACTGTCCTCTACCCCCCTCCGCCATTGCCAATCTCTAAGCTTTGGGTCTCTCCACAGTTCGAGCAGGATCGAGGGGTTCTTGAAGTCGAGGGGTGGAGCTTTTCATCGCCTGGAGTTTTCTTGTGCTTACAGGTCCAAAGGTTTGAGGATGTCTTATAACGGGTCGGATTCGAGCTCCGCGCCCTCGGTTGTGGTGAGTTCTTTTGAGTTTTTGGTTGTGGGTTCTTGATCTTTTTTTGTCTAATTCCTTGTATATTCATTGGATTATTGGATTTTGCGTGTTCCTAGTGAAGATTGTGATTAAAGTGTTAATGGGTATCATTATTTTTGTTAGTTGGAAACACTTCCTGGTGGGCATGAAACTGTGAAGTTGAGGTGTTTGCGAAAATGTGTTAGGGGAATTGGTGGGCGTTTTTTGATAGGCAATGGGTAATCTGAATCATGAAGTTAATTGGAATTTTGATGGGCGTGATGAGATAGCCGATGATCGGAAAATTCAAATAGGATTGTGCGGTTCTTCAAATGAAGAGGGTGGAGTATTTTCATCGGCTGGAGCTTTCTCGTGTTTACAGGTGTAGAAGTTGTATCGGCTTTTGTGTGGTATTATGGAGAATTGTGATTGAGAAGTTGATGGGTATCCTTGTCTTTGTGTGAAGAAACTTGATAGGGAAATTGTTGATGGCTATTGAATTTTGAAGTTAAGGTGTTTGTGAAAATGTGTTAGAAAAATTAGTGGATAGTTTGTGGGCGGTTGAACAGTAAAAATGTTGATCAAAATTTTGATGGGATGATGAGATAGTTGATGGGTTAGGAATTTGAATAGTGCGGCTGTTGAAATCGAGAAGTGGAGTAATTTTGTAGATTGGAATTCTTGTGCGCATACTGGTTTCAAAGTTTGAAGATGTCTTTTAATGGTTGCCTTCGGTTGTGGTGAGATTTTGTCAAATCTTTGTCATGGGCTCTTGGTCTTTCTATTGAATTGTCAGTTTTTGTGTATTCTTAGTGAGAATTGTGATTTGAGAGTTAATGTGTATCATTATTTTTATTAGTTGGGGGGAAATTGTTAGTGGGTATCAAACTGTGATGCTGAGGTGTTTGTGGAAATGTGTTAGAGGATTTAGTGGGATGTTTTGTAGGTAAGGAATAATGATAAATGTGATTGAATTTTAGTGGTATGATGAAATAGTTGATGAGTTTGGGGATTATGTTGAAATGATAGGTAAAGAGGATGTTGGCTGTGTTGGGATTTCTCGTCCTGAAGGCGATAGAGAAGATCACACAAATATATTGGGAGGAACATTGGCAGATCCACACAGTGTTATCAATGCGCAAGGCGCAACATGGCGTGCAAAGCCCCTTTATGCACACATGCGCAAGGCACAATGCGATGCGCTCGCCTGAGTAAATCGAGGTGCACACCGCACACATAATTTTGAAGGATAGATAATCAAGCACGAAAGAACATGTTTATGAATTTTCACATAAAAACATGTAAAAATAAGTAATATGATGCCAAATCACAAAATAAGGTGTTAATTCTAATGCTAGCACATCCAACATAATAGTGAAGTTCATAACTTTCCAAATAAAAAAATCAAATCAAGATGCTATTGAAGCAAAATTAAATAGTAAACAAGGATTAGTGAGGATCCTCACTCAGGATTCTAAAAAGGCCTATTGGGTTTATTTGGGATGATTAGAAACTCAATTGAAATGTTGAAGGAAAAAAACTATACGAGATTATGCCTTGTATGCACTTTGCTTGCGAGGCGCACAAGGTGTTACCGCTTCAGTGAGGCGTGAGCCTTTAATAATACTGGATCCACCTACACTACACTTTGGTCCATGTACAATAGCCCCCCCCCCCCCCCCCGCAAAAAAAAAAAAAAGTAAAAACAACAAAACAAAACATGAAACTGCCTAGTGTATTTTGTTTTGAAGATGGCTAAGATAACTGTCAAAGAGAATTTTTACACTACGAAGTTGACAAAGAGTAAGTTGCAAAATAAAATAAGTGATGGTGCAATGATTGCTTACTCACATTCTATATTGAGAAAGATGTATTTAATAGTGTTACTAATGATGTGATTAGGTACCTTTTTCCATATATGAAAACTCATCAAGCACAATTGTAATTGATTAATTAATTATATAGTGACACTACTTTCAGAAAATCATGGAGGGAAGAACCGGATTCTTTTATTAACCAAGAAATGTTCACCTTCAACCCTAGCCTATGGTTGTGGGTTTTGGTAGATTTTGTTAGTGGGCGTTTGATGATCTTTTGTTTGTTCTTTGTTTTTTTAACTTTTTGGTGTGGTTTCATCGAGAATTGTCATTGAATAGTTGAGTTTGTTTTCTTTTTTGGTGTGAAGAAGCTAGTTAGGGAAATTATTGGTGGGTATTCAAATATGAAGTTGAGGTGTTTGACGAAATGCGTAGAGGAAATAGTGAGATATTTCGTAGATAATGAATAATAATAATTGTGATTGAAATCAGTGGGATAGTTTGGAGATATGTTGAAAGGATAGGTAAAGAGGATATTGGTTGTTAATTTGGTGGGAGCTTGGGTTGCTCTTGTTGGCAGGATTTAGGTAATATTTTCAGCTGAAAACCAGGTATATGGGACCTTTTAAGTTAAAAATAATGATAATGGTAATTTGATGTAGAGGGTTAGAATATCCTTCTGGGGAAAGAGATGGGTGATCCTAGGGGAATTTGCAGCTTCTTGAATCTATCAGGTGTATCAGTACTTGCATCTACTTGCTGAATTATTGACTTATAGTTTCGTGGGAGTTGTTTGTAGTAGGTATTATCCACCTGTCATTTTATGTGTATCTCTTCCTCAAGGATTTTAAATGCAAGTCGTGTTTTGTTGAACATGATTAGGAGATAAATGGGGGGAAAAAGTATGCTCCTAACTTTACTTTTGTAAATATAAATATCATCTAAATATATAAGAAAGATTTAAAGATCATGACTGTGATTACCTAATAATCTCTTATTTAAATTTCATCAAACTTAGCCAAAAAATATGTAATTGACAAGGGCATAAAGCAATGAACATCCTAAGCATGAGGAGAGCCATCAGCATAAAGCAGTGAACATCCTAAGCATGAGGAGAGACATCACACCAGGTACCATTCGAGGAGTTGGCATATAATAAAAGGAATTAAAATAATATAGTGAACATCACCTCAATGGGGTTAATAATTTAAATCAATTCCAACTGTGAACTCTATTAGTTTTACAAGTCTTCTTTTCCCTATCTCCAGCCCTAGCATTGTAGCGAATAAACGCCTTTCCAAAGCAATATTCTTATTATTCAAGTAAACCAGAAGACAGTCAGCTTTGATAAAACATGTGATTGGATGACTTTGTCCTGATCGGTCAATTTCAATTATTCTTTCAGCCTTTCAGGTCTTGTTTCCTCAGTTTGATTATGCATAACAAAGTTATAACTTTGTCCTGATTTTAATGGAATTGGTTTCACCTTTTTCTCTATCGGCTAGGATGGGAAGCAAGTTGTCAGTTGGTTAGATTAGTAGAATTTCCTGTAGCATGTGTTTCTGAGATATTAGTGCATATATCCATCAAAGAAACTTGGCCAATAGTTCGATCCTTTTGCGTAATTGATAGTGCATTGGTATTTTGAAAATAAATATAAATCATGATTTAAATTTTAGTAACTAGATCTGGGGACTGTAAGAATAAATAGGTTAAAGAACCGTAGTAGACTCTAAAAGTTTCTGAAAAGAAAAAAGAATTTACTTGAGGGCAGCCTAGTCCCAGTTTTTTTTTGTAGAAATACAGTATATAAGGAGGAAAATTGGCTTAATGTGTGTCTGACATGGCCATATATGACTAGCGTCTCCATCAGTGTCCAATACTTGCAAATGTCTTAAGGATTGAACCTTCATCTACTAGAAATAAGATGAACTTGTGACGCATCTTATTTATTTTACTATGCAAGTTCGTTCATTTTGGGTAACAAGCATTACATGTATTTATGAATTAAAAAGAAAATCAGATGTGTCCATGCCTCATTCTGGAATTTTGGGCTTGCTGTCTGGGAATGGATTTCCATGTCAGAGTGTGATGCGCCCGTCTGCAGAAAACTCAGAGATTTCTATGTGGTTGTATCTTTTGTTTCCTTGCCTTAGAAGGATCTTTTATCTACATTGTTTATTCATTGCAGGCACGTAAACCGAGCATTAGCTTCTGCCAATCTTGCGGAGGCCAAACAAAGCAAGTTATACCGGATGGAGAGGAGAGGACGAGAGCAGTTTGCACTATCTGTGGGAAAATACACTATGAAAACCCTAAGATGGTATGGACTGTCAGTGACATAAGAAGTTTCCCCTCAATATGTTTTGAAGTGTGATTGGTAGTGTTATCATCTACCTCTAGTTTTTTCTTGTTGCTCTAAAGTTGTCAGTAACATGTATTATTATTGATTGATTTCGTCTTCCTGTGCTAAACTTTGTCATTTCAGTTGTTTTCAATATCATATCTTTGATTACATCCAGTCCTGATAATTGCAGGTTGTTGGCTGCCTAGTTGAGCATAACGGCAAGGTGCTTCTTTGCAAACGGAAGATTCAACCATCTTATGGGTTTTGGTACAAATATTAACTTCTCTGTTACCTCAATATGGTTGATTTAATTTTTAATGCGTTAAAAGTAATCCAAATAACTGGTTTCTTTATAAACTTATAAGTTTTAGTTGCCTTAGCTGGCTCTTCTTAATATATTTATGATTAAACATTAGTAGCCCCCCCCGACCCCCCCCCCGCCTAAAAAAAAAGAAAAAAGAAAAAAAGAAACAAAACAAACACCACACCAACTCAAAAAAAAAGAACAATAAGGTACTATAAGACATATGTAGGACTGAAAACATCATCGTAGCACATCAGAATTGGTTAAAAAGTTCTGTATTTTGTTTTGTAAGCATATACGACTAGACACAGGTCTATGTTTGAATTTCTTAATCTGTTCCTAGAACTAGTTGCTATTATGAATGAGTAAAGTCGTCATATTCAGGACTTGTAACATGAAGAATGTAATTTACTGAATCATCAATCATGTCATAGTCTGAAGATATCCATTTGTGTCCGGTAGGATTGCTATTTCTTGTGTCCCGGTTACTTCTGAAGCTTGAGTGATCTTATTATTCTTTTCATGTACTTGATTTCTGTTCTATCTGATATCCCAATAGAGCTTTTATTCTTAACTCTCAGTGAGTTGGGTAGTAGTTTCCCCATTTATCTCTATCTTGGCTCACCTCAATCAAATTAGACGCAATTCATCCTGTAAGCAATTCCATTTTGTCATATCCTTCAATCTCTATGGGACATATTAATGCCATCTCATGTGATGATACTCAGTGTTATTGCTTTCTTTCCATCTTCAAGTTACATATCATACTCATACTACAGCCATTAAAATTATAATAAGCTGCTTTATGTGCTTAGTCATTATATATCTGCAGGACTCTACCTGCTGGTTTTATGGAAATTGGGGAGTCTGCTTTGGAAGGGGCAAGCAGGGAAACCTTGGAGGAAGCATGTGCCGAAGTTGAAGGACTTTCACCATTTGCTCAGATTGATATTCCTCGTATTGGCCAAGTAAGGGGACAAATTTCTTATGCGACTGGTCTTTTATGTTATGAACTGGATAATGGTATATCCATTTGTTTCTTCATTGTATGTTTCTCAGGTTTATCTCATTTTCCGAGCAAAATTGAAAACGCCCAATTTTTCACCTGGTTCTGAGTCGCTGGAGTGTCAACTCTTTAGCCCAGAGGATATACCATTTGATTCTCTAGCATTTTCATCGATTATTGTTACTCTCAGAATGGTAAACCTTATTCTTGCTTGAGTTCTTTGATTATGCATTTTTTTGTTTCTATTTTTCCTTGATCGTGTGGTTTGTAGGAATGAATTGAGATTACTTTTTTTTTTGCTTTTGCAGTATGTTGAAGATATCAAAGCTGGAAACCTGAAGTTTCATTACTGTACTATAAACAAGAGGTATGTCCTATTTCCCATTACGAACACTTATAGTAGCCATAGAAGCTTTCTGAAACAGTTCTGCAAGAATTCTGATGATAAAAAGAAAATACAGCTCGTGGGGAAAATTAAGTAAAAAATCTTGAAATTTTAAGTCCTTTGCCGTCTTATCTTTTTTATATTCTGAGGTTTAGATGTTTTCTTTATTATGTAAAAAATTGTCTAAGAAAAATGAAGTACGCACAGTTAGATAATTCATGTCACCAAACACTTAAGACTGCATGGAGAATGTAAGGATGACTAAAAAGAAATCACTTATTTGGTGGTTATGTCCATCTCTTGTGGGAGGGTTGAGTTATATAGCATGAGTACCTCATTATACTGTAGCCTGCCTATGTGCTACATAACTGATTCCAGGATACTTGAATGCTTGCTGGATACCATTAGAGACTCTATCCAGTGTTGTATCTAAAAGTTTATTAGGTATTCCAGTTATATCAAAGAAACATAAAACACCTGAGATTAATATGTTAAAAATATAGTGCAATTTCATTGAACCTTTGTATGTAATTTTATAAATTTTCCATGTTTTTAACTGAGAATTATGATCTTCAGTACCCATTCATTTATGTAACTTGGAAATCTTTTATACTGCTTGCTGTAGGCTGTCTAAAAATAATAATAGATAGTTGATTCCCCATGAAACACCGATGATAGAAGTTACAATCTGACGACTTCCAGAAGGCTACAATTTGAAGACTTTCACATATCAAAGAGCTAAAGCAAAGATTACAAAACGACGATCTTCAGCAATGCTCTGACAGAAAGAGATTACAAATCAACGATCTCTTCAAATCAAGACGTGGAAGTCCTCCCTGTGTACCATCGTCCAGACACAACACCAATTCAATCACCTACGCAGCTTCAACTGCTGCAAACACGAATGCAACTTCTTATGTGAGATGATTGATCTTGGTGGCTGCGACAACAACATGACTAATATTATATTAGCAACTATTAGAGATGCTGATGAGCAGTGTAATGATATTCGACACACTGAGGAGTACATGGTTAAACCATGCAAGGAAATCTTAGTGGAGATCGTGACCTGCAGTTGATAGAGCGTTATTGAGATGCCTCAATCGTCACAAATGGCCTTCTCGAATGGCCATTGGTGTCATCCATATATAAAGACAGAGAAGCTCAAACGCAGCTCCAATCGCTGCCAAGCACAGCTCAAACGCAGCTCCAATCGCTGCCAAGTACACCTCTGAACGCAGCTCAGATCAGCCTCTGAACGCAGCTCCAGCTGACTTCGAACGCAGTTCTATACTGCTGCCAAACGCACCTTCAAACATAGAAGAACGCAGCTCAATATCGCTGCAGAACGCACCTCCAGATGCTGCGTTCAAACATAGAATCTATGCCAGAACGCATGTCAAAGTTCTGACCTGTTCAAACGCGATCCAGGCAGTTTAAAAAACCGCTCATCACCCATGATCTGGGGAGTGGTTTTAATGGGTTGTTACAACCGATTAATGAGGTAACAAAACCTATCATTTAGGAGCGGATTAAGGGGTCAGTTACACCCCTAATCCCCCTATAAATATCAACAAACTCAACAGAGTTCAGGGAGATCTTTTGGATTGTTGGGATCGGATTTTGATTACTTGGAGAGGATCTTCTGATCAGATTTTCCAAAATCGGAGAAAGAGGATTGACCCCTTACACAGTCTGGGGAATCAACAAACGGAGGAGCTCCAAACCGTCGTTACTTGGCCCATTAACCGAATTATTTTCGGTTCAAACAACTCTATCATTATTAGAGTTTGTTGTTTGTTCTGAAACAGAAAACTCGTCAAGAGTTATCAACCAGACCAGACCGTTGTTCCAGTGAGTATAGATATTCGGATCGTCAACGAGAAGCAAACTCGACGCAAGCATTCGAGGGAGGCATCTCATCGCTACCAGGAAGAACCCAGAATTAAACAAAGGGGAGAATCCAGATCATTCTCTTCTCTTTTGTAATCAGGAAATCCAATTGTAATCGAGAGTTGAGAGAGTTGTAAGCATTCTTGTTCTAAGCAGTTAGAGAGAATAAAATCAAATACAATTCTTTCCTTTATTTTCTTATTACAAAATTTTCCACAAACAAAAGATTGCGACTCCGCTGGGGACAAGCTTCTCTGACGAGGAAGTGGTGGCGCAATCCGATGTTCACCTCATTGGAACAACCGTCGAAACTCTTGTGATGGAGTTTGACCAAGCCAAGTACGAAGAGGCCCTCTCCTCTGGATCGCTTAGCCCCAAGGCTAGGCGAGATGCCTGTAAGAGCTCTAAAGAGGTTTTAACTGCTGTTGAGACGTCAAAGAAAGCCCTCTCCTTTGGCCAAAGCCTCAAACTCGCCCTGCAACCTGAAGATCCCGCACCCGTTTCGACACAGCGTGTACTGGGTTATAAGAGGCCTATGACAGAGAAAGGCCTAATCAACGCCGACAACGCTGCTGCTAAGGCTTTGAAACAAGCCAAGAAAAACGCCGCTCGAAGACGGAGAAGATCCATCCGAGGAGCACATCTCCGAGAAAATCAATCTTTGGTCCAACGCAAGGATTGCATTTCCGAAGCTCTGCCTAAGCATTGCGTTCATACTTCAGAACACACACTTCGAGGTAATGAATCCAACTATGAACCTCGGGTGATTCAACTTAAACGCGACCCTCAGTGGTGCGTTGTCCAATCAAAACATAGCCCTGCTAAGGGAAAACAGGCACCTCATGAGTGTGTCCAAACAAAACAAGACCCTAAGGGGTCTGTTTTATCAATTAAACGCAGGCCAAGGCCTAGTGTTTATAGATCACAACGCGACCCTCGCACTTCGACTCCCGAATGCGATGTGGTCCGCCAAGTTCAAGAGAGTCGACGTGGGTTTAAGATTCACGTCCACCAAGAACCAGTCTCGCCTACTCAAGGACAGGGGGTCTCATCCCCGACGAAGAAGTATCCTCAAATCTCTGATTTGCGAGAGTTACTCTCCAGAAAACAGCCAACGCAGCGAGTAGCTCATTTATGTCACTGTGAGCGGCTTATTTCAACAGTCATTTCCGAATGTCACTGTTGTATGCCTGAGCCTCGCAGGTCTGTATTCGACAGACTGTCTGACGTCGCAAGACCTACCAAACGACGACGTCAAAAGAAGAAAGTTTCTGAAGCCGAATACCCTCAGGTCACCATCAACATGACCAGCAGAGGAAAGGCTCCGTGTCCTAGTTCTGATGAATCAGAAAGAAGCCATTCTCCGACTGTTCGAGAAATTTGCGATGAGTTCGAAGGGGTATATCGACATACTCGGTCACGGACCGGAGCTATTCGCTCAGTAGATTATCGAAAGTTGGCCAAAGGGATTACGACAAGTGATGAACATTCGGCAATAGCTGAATCTCAATCTTCAAGCTCTGTCGGAGCACAGAAGGTTTCTGTTTATATGACGGGAAACCCCGAGGACATAGCCAAAAGAGTGGACGAACATCATGTCATGCTCCAAGCGCAACAGGAAACACTTCTTCAATTGAAAGACATGTTGGCCCAGTTTCTGGCAGAAAAAGGCCAAAAACCCGAGTCTTCCCGGAGGACAACGTCAAAGGGAAAACACAAAGCACACGAACATTCAGATCATGAGACTCACAACTTCGACTCTTCTTCCGACAATGAGAAAGAGATGGAAAAAGAGCTGTATCCTCAGTCAACCAAAGTGGATGAGCTAGAAGCCCGCCTTAACGCAATGGCCAACAGAAGCGAGCTTCGTGAGGAAGGAGTGATACGGCCTTACCCTGCAGAATGGGATACAGCTCCCTATCCGCCAAAGTTTAAAGCTCCAACGCTACAACCTTTTGACGGTACAAGATCACCAAATCAACACATCTACTACTTCAAGTCACAGACCGGAGATGTGGTAGCAAACGATGCAATCCTGACACGCTTGTTCATCGGTACCCTTAAAGGAGTGGTCTTTGAATGGTTTATGAAATTGCCTGCTGGATCTATTCAGAAATGGGTAGATTTGGAAAGGCTTTTCTTGGCCAGATTCTTTGAAGACGACACAGAGGTCTCAGTCCCGACTCTTCTCGCCACTAAGCAGAAGAAGGGAGAATCTATCAAGACCTATGTTGAAAGATTCCGCAGCATGGCATTGCGATGCCCCTCAGGTATGACTCAATCAACATTGGTTGAAACTTGCAGGCACAACTTGCAGACCCAGCTCCTTGCTCAGATGGGGGTAGCAGAATGTCGCTCCTTGAGACAACTGGTTTCGCAAGGGGAGCAAGCTGAAGAGATTGTCGCTCGGATCAAAGCTGAAGAAGAGCCACAACCCAAGCCGCAGCAGCAACGCAATCAGAACAACGCCCAACGGTCTAAGGGAAAAGAGACTTTAGCAGCTGACTACACGCAAGTACCACCGCCTACTAAGCAAGGCAAGACACCCAATCAGCAAAGAGCGCCCAAGCAGTATTCGTTCAAAGAAGAGCATGTGGACACTCTGTTCCAACTACTTCGGAAGAACAATAAATTGCAGCTCCCTGAAATCAGAAAACCAGATGAAGCAGGAAAGGTAGATGACCCCAATTACTGTCGCTATCATAGGTTCTTGGGACATCCTACTAGAAAGTGCTATGTCTTCAAAGACATCTTGCAAAATTTGGTGAACGCTAATGTACTCACCCTGAAACCGGAGCAAAAGACTGTAAGCACTAACCTGATTGCGGTCCAGTTTGGTGATTTCCCCCTGTAGCTGCTGCAGATGGTGTTATTCCCGTCCATAAAGGGGAGATGCACTTGAAAAACACCGACTTACATAACCAGAAGGGCAGGGGGTTGGTACCCCTCACTATTCCAAAGGGAGAGATCATGTGGGTCCATCCGGACCTAATTGAAGATCAGCAATGGACGAACACTGCATTCAAGCAGAAAAGAAGCAAGGCTAAGTCATCCAACTTGATTAGCCCCTCTGTTAATGAGAATAATGACCATCTCAAACCTCTCACCGACTCAGAAGAAGAGAGGATCGTCCTAGCAGCATACCCAGAGGGTAACCCCGGTACTCGTTCAGGGAAAGCTTATTTGAGGAACTATGACCAGAACGCTCAAGAAGCTGAAGAACAGCCCCAAGACGCTGGGGGTTCTGTGCCAAAGAAGCCGGTTGATAAAGGGAAGCAAAGAGATCTCCGGTTCAACAAAAATCTTCACCAAGATCTTGGCGAAACAAGCGTCCCTTATCAATTTAATGTAGTGACGCAGCTAGCCAACATACCTGCCAGGATCACCCTTTACGAGCTCTTGAAGTTGTCCAAAACTACCAGAGAAGCTCTAATTGAAGCCTTGAAGAACACGGAGAGCTTCATCACTCAAGTTGCTCCAATTCCTGAAGCGTCTGAAGATCAGTCCTGTCTGCAGTGTTTACAAGCAGCCAGAAGCCTACCTTGCATATCATTCACTCAGGAAGATATGCAGGTGAAACATTAACATGATAGACCCCTGTACTACACAGGATACATCGGGTCATCAGAGATCAGCCGCGTTCAGGTCGACCCAGGCTCGGCACTTAGCATCATGCCATACAGAGTTATGCAAGTTTTAGGGATTCCCTTACACCGGTTGCATGCCACCCAAACCACCATCTTCGGATTTAATGCTAACAGCACTCGGCCTATGGGAAAGATCAAGCTCAGATGTCAAATCGGAGATCTCAGGTCAGAAGTGGCTTGTTACATCATAGATGCGGTCACGTCCTACAATCTGTTATTAGGACGACCATGGATTCATGTAAATCGCATTGTCTCATCCACCCTACATCAAGTTATGAAGTATGTCAATGATGAAGACGAAGTTCGGACCCTGATTGCGGAGAAATACCCCTTCAAAGGAGTGGAAAACTTCCATATGGATTCCGTCTTCTACTCAGAGTCACAAGCGACAGAAGATATTGACAGTGGTAATGAAGCGGATGTCGAACCAGACCCGGAAGGGAATTGTCCCTGGGAGTTGAACTTTAATGTAATTGGTCAAGTCGAGAACAATAATAATGTACCGAGTGAGGGCGAGTGGTGCATTAATGAAGATTTTATTTTGGCGTACTTGTCGGATGAATCTTTTAAAGTTGGACAAATAGAGCATGATCATAATGCAGGTACCCGCTCATGGCATACATTGCGTGCAGAAGCATGCCTCACATTGCCAATTAAGTCATACTTCACTTCCGATGAAGAAGTAGAAGATGCACAAAAGGCTTTCTTCGAAGTCCCGTCTAAAAAGAAAGGGTAAAAGCCAATCCGTTTTGGTAAAGTCAAACCCACACCACTCCGACGGGGAAGTTCAGAAGAAGATGATATAGTTCCTCAATTTCATTACCATGAACCCAATTCTATACACTTAATGAAACGAATGGGGTATAACTTTAATGAAAAGCAGGGTTTAAACTTCGGGAAAGGAAGGCGAACACTGATTCGAATGTCTCTCACCCCCGAAGGAAAACCTTCGGACTACTATCAAAAAACCGGAAGAGGCGTAGGTTACGTCACAACTCCGTCAGCCTCGAAAAATGAAATCAGTAACTACCTGCGTCACGACCATTCATCCAGAACATCTTCATATGAGTCCGACGTCAGTGTTGGGCCTTTCTTCAAAAGCCTAACTGTGAACATGGTTTCAACTGGTCATCCAGACGAGGACGCAGAAGGTAATGAAGAATTAATCGAATCAACCGACGATCCTTGGATCAAACGCCTTAACATCTTATGGGATATGTGCTTTGAACAACGCGAACCACCCACTGAAGATAAAGTGATCCAGGTCAACATGGGAGATGAACATGACCCTAAGCCCATATTCATAGCTGAAAATCTATCATCATCCGAGAGAGAGGACCTTATATCTCTCATTCGAGAATATATAGATGTCTTCGCTTGGAATTATGAGGATATGCCTGGCCTTGACCCAAAAGTTGCCATCAACATCGATCCGGATGCCAAACCCGTTAAACAACAGCAACGCCGGTTTCGTCCAGAGATCATGGAATCAATTGAGTCAGAAGTTAAAAAGCTCATAGACTCAGGTTTTGTTAGGGAAGAACAACACCCCGACTGGGTGGCTAACATTGTTCCAGTGCCCAAGAAAAACGGTAAGGTCCGGATATGCATCGACTTTCACGATCTTAACGCAGCTTGTCCAAAAGATCAGTTTCCGCTTCCTATCACCGACGTTATGATCGATAACACCTGTGGATATAAAAGGATGTCTTTCATGAACGGGTTTTCCGGGTACAATCAGATCAAGATGCACCCAGAAGACGAAAAGCATACCGCTTTTAGAACACCACTGGGGGTATATTGCTATACAGTGATGCCATTCGGCCTGAAAAACACGGGTGCAACTTATCAACGTGCAATGAATGCCATCTTTCACGAGCACCTATGTAAGAAGATCGAGTGCTATGTTGACGATATAGCAGTAAAAAGTCAACACAAAGGTGATCATCTTACAGACTTGAAGACAATGTTCGATATCATGCGAACACATCAATTGAAGATGAACCCAACAAAATCATTCCTCGGGGTATCAAGTGGAAAATTCCTGGGATTTATCGTTACCTCCAAGGGAATCTCTCTCGACCCGGAAAAAGTGCGTGCTATCCAAGACATGCCACCGCCTAAGAATCTCAAAGAGCTCAGGGGTTTGCAAGGGAGATTGGCCTATATTCGTAGATTTATATCAAATCTCTCAGGACGTTGTCAACCTTTTTCCAAGCTCATGAAGAAAGGAGTGTCCTTTGTCTGGGATAGAGAATGTCAAAAAGCATTCGAGAAGATTAAGGAGTACATTACTCAACCGCCGGTTCTTGTAGCCCCAAAATCAGGGAAGACATTCATGTTATATGTGAGAGCCATGGAACATTCTCTTGGAGCTCTGTTGGCCCAGAATAACGATCAGGGTCAAGAGCAAGCCATCTATTACCTAAGCAGGACTATGATGGGAGCCGAACACCGATACAATCCAGTTAAAAAAGAATGTCTCGCTTTGGTATTCGCGGTTCAAAAGATGCGACATTACCTAGTGGGACAAACAATTCACGTCATCTCTAAAGTGAATCCCTTTGAGAGTTTTGATGATGAAACCATCATCTCTAAATTGCCGGCTCGCAAAGTGGGCCATTCTCTTGTCACAATATGATATGCAGTTTATGCCCCAAAAGGCAGTAAAGGGTCAAGCATTGGCAGATTTCTTAGCTGATCACCCGGTGCCAGGGACATCTAAATTGTATGAAGATTTGCCTGATGAAGTCGCTGAAACTTACGTTACTCAAGAAACCACACAGGTGTGGAAATTATTCTTCGACGGTGCATCTAGAGCAAACCCTAACAGAGCAATCACCGCAGGAGTGGGGGTCGTACTCGTTTCTCCGAACAGTCACGTAATCCCAAGGGGGTTCTCCCTAATCGAACCATGCACCAACAATGTAGCCGAGTATAATGCTCTGCTATTAGGAATGCAATTTGCCGAAGAACTTAATGTTCAGCACCTCGAAGCTCACAGTGACTCTCAGCTCATCGTTAATCAAGTCCGAGGGGAATACGAAGTGCGGCATGAGGATCTCATCCCGTATCATATCGCAGTGCTAAAGCAAGCTGAGAAGTTTAAAGGTTTCTTTATCGAATACATTCCACGAGTTCAAAATGCTTACGCAGACGCGTTAGCCTCGCTGGCAACTTCATTAGCATTACCTCCAGGGGCTGAAACTACAATGACGCTTTAGCTTCGCTGGCGACTTCATTAGCGCTTCCTCCAGGGGCTGAAACTACAATCTCGGTTACAGGACGCGAGTTATACTGTTTTAAGATACCTATGGAGGAAAGCTCTGATGGGATGACGACAGGGGAAGTCTGTACAACCTCGATGGAGTTTGAAGCTAGAGATTGGCGATTCCCGTATATCGACTATGCCATATACGGAATATTGCCTGATGACCCTAAGTAAGCGGCCACTATCAAACGAAAGGCCCTCCAGTTCTATTATGATGCGGTTTCTCAAACCCTATACCGTAAATCACATGACGGAGTTTTGCTTCGATGTCTTTCCTGGAAAGAAGCGAAAGAGGCCCTCAAAGAAGCTCACGACGGAATATGCGGGGCTCATCAGCCCGGAGCTAAATTAGGAGATCGTCTTCGACGAATCGGCTATTATTGGCCAAAGATGTTTTCAGACGCAGTCGACTACGCTAGACACTGTCATGCATGCCAAATTCATGGGGACTTTATCCATCAAGCGCCGGGTAATCTGCATCCTACATCCGCAACTTGGCCATTTGAAATGTGGGGCATGGATGTTGTAGGACCAATTTCTCCTCCAACCTCTAAAGGACACCGGTTCATTTTGGCCGTAACCGACTATTTCTCTAAGTGGGCGGAGGCAATCCCGCTAAAAGAAGTCAAGACTTCAAATGTGATCAAGTTCATTAAACATCACGTCATTTATCGTTTTGGAGTCCCAAGACGAATAGTTCATGACAACGGGACACGGTTTGTTAGTTTTGGATTTCAACGGTTCTGTGATAAATTTCGCATCCAAAGTATTGCATCCACGGCATATTATCCGCCAGCGAATGGTCTTGCAGAAGCTTTTAACAAAACTATTGTGAAGCTCCTCAAAAAGTTTGTCTCTAAGAGCCGACGAGATTAGGACGAAAGACTCGGCGAATGTTTGTGGGCCTACCGCACAACAGTGAGGACCCCTACAAGAGCTACGCCATTCTCTTTGGTATATGGCTGTGAAGCCGTGTTGCCATTAGAAATCCAAATCCCTTCCTTAAGAGTCGCTATCACAACCGGACTGACAGACGAAGAGAAACACCAACGACGCTTGCAGGAACTCGAAGCTTTAGACGACAAGAGACTCCAAGCTCAACAACAGATTGAACTATATCAAGCTCGTATTTCCAAACCCGTATTTCTAAATCCTACAACAAAAAGGTTAAGGAACGGATTTTCAAGAAAGGCGATTTTGTTCTGGCTAATCGACGACCCATGGTGATGACTCATAAAACCAAAGGAAAGTTTAATCCCAAATGGGAAGGGCCTTTTATCGTTGAGACAGTCTATTCCAACGGAGCTTACCGTCTCATCAACAAGAAAGGCGACAGACTTATGATGCCAATTAACGGGAAATTTCTTAAGAAGTATTACCCATAATTTGCAAGTCTCTTGAGCTTAGCTGAGGGTTGCTCATCAAATGTTTATATGAATAGATAATTCTCCTACTTTGTATGTCGTCAAGTTAACACTACATCTCTGACGATTTAAGTTGTTGAGAAGTATTATAATAAAGAAAAATTTCCTAAGTTGTTGGATTGATTCAATGAAAAAGTCTTAGCAACTTAAGATGTGTCTAGCTTCCCCAAACGCAAGTTCTACAACTGCGTTTCAAGTCTCTTGAACGCAAGTTTCAATCTTGCGTTCTCGGTTCCTATAAAGGGGGAGATCCACACAGAATATCAACTACAACGTGGAAACTCCCAGAGATTACCCAAACAACAACAAAGGGGATCCTCAACAAGTTGGAGTGCGTCAGACTTCTCTGAACGCAACTTAAATCTCAGAGCTGCGTTCAGATCTGTTTGAACGCAAAGTCAAAGCCATGCGTCTTTGATAAAGCCTGCGTTCAGATCATTCAAACACAAAGGAATAATTTTCAGAAATTCCAACATCGCAACAAGACTGCAACATCCCAGACAAACACAGGATATGCAAGAAAAACAGCAGTAGTTTATCTCAGACAGATAACAAGTGTTTGGAGAAATAACATAAAGTTACTACAAAATCCAAAACAAAAAGTAAGAGTTGCTGGGGTTTAAAGTAAAGAGAAACTCATAAGATGAGCTTCTGTATTCGATATGGATTTTTCGTGCTTTGCCAGCACCTCTTCTCTAACTCTCTTATGAAGCTCAGCATCAGAAATCGCACCAGCAGCAGAGACCTCCTGTTTTAGCA
Source organism: Asparagus officinalis (assembly GCF_001876935.1). Lineage (NCBI taxonomy): Eukaryota > Viridiplantae > Streptophyta > Magnoliopsida > Asparagales > Asparagaceae > Asparagus > Asparagus officinalis. Next base: position 83,863,260 of record NC_033800.1, read on the forward strand.
CTTCGACAGCCTCTTTTTCAGCCTGAACTTCTGATGCGAAAGTGGCATCCTCAAGGTTGAACTCTTCCTGAGTTATCTCCCCTGCATTCAGTCTGGCCTTGGCTTGGCGACGTTACTTCTGCAAGCTCCAGATACGAGCCTTCTTCTCTGAAATATTCAAGACTCGGACCCTAGCAGCAATTCCCTCCTTCAGCATAGCATCGCCGATGGCCCATTGGATCTTAGACTCTAAGTCTGTGTGCTGCAACTCCTCCAGATAGCAAGCGGCCCCCGAGTATCGATATATCGTCTCGTCATAACGTTTAGCGTAGAGGGGGTTGACTTCTGCAAGAGCCTTCAACCCTTCTACAATAGGTGCTCGAAACTCATGAAAGGAGCCCCACCCGTGCATCACAATGCAGAAAGCTTACCTCACCAGGTTTTCTCCCCACCTTGCAGACAAGCCAAAAGCAAAGTCAGAAATGCAAATAAATACAAACGCAGTAATCTAAGCATGCGTCAAAATCAGCCTGAACGCAAGGAAGCTAAACCTGCGTTGAACAGCTATGAACGCAGGACTTCTGCCTGCGTTCCAGATTAAGGGATCAACCCCTTCATCTTATCAATAAACACGAAAGCTTTCTTCCGCATTCAAGATCAAAGAACACATGAATGATTGTTCGTATCTAAGACGAACAAATCTTACCAACAAACACAGAAACTTCTCCGTGTGTTCAACGTCAAGAATTTGATTCTTCATCATTACAATGGACACAGGAAGTTCTTTCAGGATCCAAAGTCAAGAAGATGAACAGTTTCCACTAAGAGAAATGTAAATTCTGTGCACATTCAAGATTGAAAAGACGAATTTAATTCGTCGTCATCAACCAGAATTCATCTAGAGAGTTTCAAGAAAACCCATTGATGAAGAATGCCTGAAAACGAAGAAGGCAGCGAGACTTACCTCGAGGACCAGGCGTGGGAGGCGTCGACGTCGGCCAGGAAAAGGACCCGAAAACCTTCTTTGACGGTGGGGTAGGGTGTACCGTCTTGTCGTCATCGCTCGAGCGAGATCTCTTGGGGGCCATCGCTGGAAGATGAAATGAAACTGCCGAACAGTTTTTGGAATTAACGAGAAGCTCGTTTCTAATTTCAAGAAAGAAGCTTAAAACGTTAAAGCCTCTTGACGTGACTAATCAAGCCTATTTATGAATAATTAAATGAGGTAGAGTTCCAAGACTCCCGACGGGTATGGTCTCTTCATCATTACGACCGCTTCGACTTCCTATCAGACGCGGGACAAGACCCTGCGTCCATAAAGTCAGACTAAACGCAATAGTCTGGAGATGCGTTCTTCCAATAATACGCAGCCCAATTAAAGGGCATGAACGCAGGGGGTACCCCTATTCCTAAAATCAGATTTTTGAAAAATATGCTGCTTGAGATGGGTTTCATTTTCCACAGAATTTGAACCATACCTTCCTCAAAGTTGCTCCAAACGCAACACTTCTAACTTATCGACTCTCACCAATGGAGCGATAGGTCCTCAAAGTTGCTCCGATCGCAACACTTCTACCTTATCGACTCTCACCAATGGAGCGATAGGTCCTCAAAGTTGCTCCGATCGCAACACTTCTACCTTATCGACTCTCATCAATAGAGCGATAAATCCTCAAAGTTGCTCCGATCGCAAAACTTCTAACTTATCGACTCTCACCAATGGAGCGATAGGTCCTCAAAGTTGCTCCGATCGCAACACTTCTAACTTATCGACTCTCACCAATGGAGCGATAGGTCCTCAAAGTTGCTCCAAACGCAACACTTCTAACTTATCGACTCTCACCAATGGAGCGATAGGTCCTCAAAGTTGCTCCAAACGTAACACTTCTAACTTATCGACTCTCACCAATGGAGCGATAGGTCCTCAAAGTTGCTCCGATCGCAACACTTCTAACTTATCGACTCTCACCAATGGAGCGATAGGTCCTCAAAGTTGCTCCAATCGCAACACTTCTAACTTATCGACTCTCACCAATGGAGCGATAGGTCCTCAAAGTTGCTCCAAACGCAACACTTCTAACTTATCGACTCTCACCAATGGAGCGATAGGTCCTCAAAGTTGCTCCGATCATAACACTTCTAACTTATCGACACTCATCAATAGAGTGATAAATCCTCAAAGTTGCTCCGATCGCAAAACTTCTAACTTATCGACTCTCACCAATGGAGCGATAGGTCCTCAAAGTTGTTCCGATCGCAACACTTCTAACTTATCGACTCTCACCAATGGAGCGATAGGTCCTCAAAGTTGCTCCAAACGCAACACTTCTAACTTATCGACTCTCATCAATGGAGCGATAGGTCCCCAAAGTTGCTCCGATCGCAACACTTCTAACTTATCGACTCTCATCAATAGAACGATAGGTCCCCAAAGTTGTTCCAAACGCAACACTTCTAACTTATCGACTCTCACCAATAGAGCGATAGGTCCTCAAAGTTGCTCCAAACGCAACACTTCTAACTTATCGACTCTCATCAATAGAGCGATAGGTCCCCAAAGTTGCTCCAAACGCAACACTTCTAACTTATCGACTCTCACCAATAGAGCGATAAGTCCCCAAAGTTGCTCCACTCTCATCAATAGAGCGATAAATCCTCAAAGTTGCTCCGATCGCAACACTTCTAACTTATCGACTCTCACCAATGGAGCGATAGGTCCGCAAAGTTGCTCCGATCGTAACACTTCTAACTTATCGACTCTCACCAATGGAACGATAGGTCCTAAAAGTTGCTCCAAACGCAACACTTCTAACTTATCGACTCTCATCAATAGAGCGATAGGTCCCCAAAGTTGCTCTGATCGCAACACTTCTAACTTATCGACTCTCATCAATAGAGCGATATGTCTTTAAAGTTGCACTAATCGCGACACCTTCCACTTGTCGACTATTAACAATAGAGCGACAAGACCACAAAGTATGCCATGTTAATATTACATTCCTGGCACTTACAGGATTATTCCAGTATCTAAGGCAAAAGCATAATACAAGAGGAATAAATAGTTGTTGCAATATCAAACCGGTATTTCATCGTTCCATGTCAGAACATGATATGAAAAAGAAACAATGAAAAGCCAAAAGGCAGCACTACCTTTATTCAAAGGAAAACAAGGTGACCTAAAATAAGTGTTGTTCCTACCAAAAAAACGATATAAAAGCAAGTTCATCAATTCATTAAACTAAATGAGGTTAACTGAGACTTAATGTCAGAAAGTTTTTCTTCATGGTCGGCCCGAACCAGCATCTCGGCCCGTTTCCGAAGCTCGTCCTCGCTAGACAGTATCGCCTCCACCTCCTTCTTAGCCCCCTCCAGGGCACTAGCTTTTGTGCGGTAATTTACCAGAGGTAGCATTTTTGACGTTGAGCTCAGTGACGATGGCTTCTTCTCGTTTGAACTGAGCCTTCATCCTAGCCAACTCTGCTTCAGCGGCGATGATCTTCTCTCGTAAATTCTCCAAAGAAGTGTTGGAGAGTGCTAGCTCAGCTTGTTTTTGATCATGCGGTTGTTGCAGATGTTCCACTTCGATCTCTTGCTCTGCTATATGATGTCGAGCGGCTTCATACCTATTAACTTCTTCGACCCGAATATCCTCAAATGTGGATGCAATCTGCGCTTGGATATCAGCACGACCTAAAGCCTCCAAGAACCTTAGTTGTGCCTCTAGGCGCGAAATGGCCTCTGAGCAACGCTGAACAGTATTGGCATCACCCACGAACCTGAGGTTGTTTAAACTATTTGTGAGCATAGGCTTGAAGGTTTCAAAAGTATCTCGGCCGGTCAATACAACCTCAATCACTTTCTTGGTGAGACTTTCTAAGTAGTCAAGAGAAATCTTGAGAAAATCTGGCACGTCCGTGGGACTTGAAACAGCTATGGGAGACGGCACAGAAACTTCTGAAGATACAGAGCCAAGTAAAAGACCAGCAGGTGACTTCGGCGTAGTGGCTTGAGAAGGAGTGCCGATATCCAGTTGAGATGGACTCGATTGTAAAGTCATCAGTTCCCCCATTTGAGATGACCTTGGCACATCTACAACTTTTGTAGAAGCTAAAGAAATTGTCAATAAAGTCGTCGATGGGAGAGCCGTCGTTGAGGTCCCTAAGCGAGGTGGCTCTGACACCTGAGCCGGTGGTAGCATAAACTGTTGCGTCAAAGGAGGAGTAACAGTACTCGCTTCATGTATCATAGGATCTGTATGAGAAAATTGTTTAAATACAGAGCAAGATTGGTAGCAAGTAGAAACAAATGACACTTACCAGTGAGAGGTAAAGGAGTGTAGGCTGACGCTTTGTCGGCAGAAGACGGTGGTGGAATATCCCAGTCATCGGGATCATCGCTGTCATTACCCAAGTTGTCATCGTTTTCATTACCCCCACTTTGGTCACCATCATCATCCATATCATCATCACCATCGCTATGGTCTATGGGCTCATCTTCGCCTACGGAAGAAAATGCTGGTGGATCCTCGGCGATAGTAGGTTTTGACATGACCTCAGTCGTAGGGCTTAACTCAGTACTTCCTGCAGGCGGTAGTAACACAGAAGCAGAAGGAGACTTGTCCGCTACTGGGTCTTGCTGGGCAGTCACAGTAGGTTCTTGGACAGGAGGTATGTCTTCTGCAACATGAGAAGCAGTATCATGAAGCGTGTCTTCGGGGCTTAACTCCGCACCCCCTGCAAAAGATTCATCTCCACGATCTTCTTCATGCAATGAATGAGCAGAAGAATCATGGTCTCCTAAAGCAGGACCAACTGAGGGGAGACCAGGCTGAGGCGAGAGTTCCATAGCAGTCAATTCTTGTTCTTCATCTTCGGTTCACCATGCTTTCTGAGCATCCGACATAAGTTTGGAAGCAGGGGGTTCGAGCGATAACTTCCGACGAGCTCTTTTGTCATACTTGGCTTCTTCGACCGGCCCTAGCGTCCTCTTTCCAGTGGCACTCTTACTCCAAGTCTGAACTCTTGAAGGTTCCACCTCGCGAGTATCTGGCATCCTGACCTCTTCCTGAATTGGCTCTAGTGATTGTTGACGTTCGTCCTCTGGAATCGACTTCTCATATGATAAATATTCGCTAGCACCACGGGCGTGGAACCTTTTGGCACTCTTCTTTGAAGCATACTATTTGCGGATGGCCTTCAAACAAGAAGTATTCATATTGTAAGCTGAAATTTGAGAGGCAGCTTGGTACCACGTGCGAAAGCTCAAAGAAGTACGAACGTTGGGCATCTTGTGCGGCAACCGAATTTCGCTCCTGTACATCCTGCTACCGAGTAATACCAAGCCCTTGCTCCTTCATACACATTACCTGTGTACGCAAGAGTAGGGTTTGGGTTCCCAACATAGAGCTGATCATAGCCAAATTGTCGAGAAAAGCGATAAGGCTGACAAGGTTCAATAAAGCATTTTCTCCCTTGTCGAAAAATAAGATAGCCCGGACGAATGTTTATGAGCCACCAAAAGGCACCCCTGCTAAGCATGGTGAAAGAATTCGGTCCCGGAGTGTCTTCATGAAGTTCTCCATACGCGTCGCCCTCGAAAGCGGGAAACTTGCAAGCAATCTCGTAATTATAATCCTGTCTCAATATTTTACGGAATTTAACTTAATACCAACCGGCCCATTTAGAGGTTTCTAATTGCTGAACAAGAGGAGTTGAAGTGCCACTTGATTCAGGAGTCGTCATTATCGGAGGACAGTGCAACACGAACCAAGATACCAAATAAATGTATGGCATCGGCACTCGAGGGGTTGGGGTCTGAATGATAGTCTTTCCGTCGGAATCCATTTTCTTGACAGCAATAAACTCGGAAGATAGTTCCCGCAAGCCACTTTGTAAGCAGCACACCATGGCTGAAAGAAGATTCAAGGGTCGTCCATAAGCCAATAGAACAGCAGGGTATAAGACCTCTACGGTAATAGCATCCACCGGTCTTGTGGGTACCACACAACGCTTCAACCAGAGAGTCAGAAAACCAGCGAACAAAGCCATGTCAGAGATAGGAACTTCTGCCTGATAGTGGAAGCTTTCGAACGTAGTAAACGCTGGGAAGACATCCTCCTCGGCCTCACAAGTATATTGAGAGGTTGCGTCATTGATGCGTTCCGTGATCTCCTCAAGAGTACTGGCGGCTAAGCGAGTCACATCGGCTTCTTTGTCCCATAGATTGCGAAAAAGATACTCCGACCACTGTCCTTGTTTTACACCACTTGCTCTTTTCCCGGTAATTTGTGCACATATCTGGAAATGGCACATTAATTCCCAGTAAGTGTCGTAAACTTCGGGAGCACCATTTTTCAGGATCTCTAATTCCCTGCTTCCGGGAACAAACTCCTCATAAGACAATTCTCCAAAGGACAATCCAGAAATTTCAAACATTTCGTGGAGAGCGAAGCCCAGTTCACCAACTGGGGTGAAAAAGGTGTCGGTGTGAGGGTTGTAGAATTCTAGCATAGCGAAGAGTCCACTGTAATTCGGAGAAATGCCATATCGAGTGGCCATTATTGGAACTCTCAAATCCGAAATTCTCAAAGGTTCTTCTAGTTCCTCCAAGACGAAATTTATCATCCGGGCCCACCAGTCCGCATCACTGGAGTGAACCCAAGTAGGGGCCCTGAAATCCCGAGCAGGGAACTCTCCTTTGACAGAAATAAATGTTCTGATAAACACCTCCGCTAACTTAGCAGACTCTCCGACAGGGTGCTCTTTTTGGAATAAACCTGGCTTCAAAGCCATGAAATTATTGAAACCAGCGGGATGAGTACCCCGATGAGTGATGTGCCCCGTAGCAACACCGCCTTGGTCTTGAACAAGTTCCCAATTCATAGACCGCGGGATAGAAGCGCACTGATAATAAGAGATCGCCACATCCGCTCCAAATTGGGAAGGAAAAGACGACGGTTGTTGACTACCTTCAGCCATTTGTAATTCCCCTCGGACATCCGCTTGGGGTCCATTTTTACAGAATCCCCGAATAGGAAGGACGGCTTCTTTAAAATCTCACGCTCTGCGGTTTCGAATTTGGCATTTGTAACCAAAGACCTGAGAGTCTCAGGAAAGGCTTGAGTGATGAGCTTCGACCGTTCTTTGTGGGTGTTCTGAAACACTGGATATTCAAAGGCGAAGCTGAAGATTGTATTCTTCTCCGCACCTCCCGCATGACCGAAGTAGTGGTTGAAAGAAAGAGGCTCTTTGGAGTAGCATACTGCAAATAGAAAAATTAGTCATAAGAAGTCTAACTCAAGAATACAAGGTTCAAACCTGCGTTCGGGGTCTTGAACGCAGGGTCTCAACCTGCATCCGAAATTCTAAACGCAAGGTTCAGACCTGCGTTCGGGGTCTTGAACGCAGGGTCTCAACCTGCATCCAAAATTCTAAACACAAGGTTCAGACCTGCGTCCAAAATTTTTTAAACGCAGGGTCTGAACCTACGTTGAAATTTCAGGAACGATGGAGCTAGCCATACGTTTAATTGGTAAACACTGAGAATTATCTTTTGAGTTTAAAGATGGAATACGGATCGCCAATCAAGGGTCGAAAATGAGAGATCTGTCAAATCGACTTCCAATGGGTCAATCTTACCATTGGTTGAAGGAACTAGCGACGAAGGCGTGAGAACTTGATCATCCCCGGAGGCTCTAGCCAAAGGAACATCCGGAGCTTGGGCGGTCTTCGATTTGGAGGCCATTTTCTTCTTGGGTTAGGAACGGATCTTTTCCTCCGTTGAAGCGCTGGAGAAGATGAACAGGAGCCCTGTTTAGAAATCGAGTAAAAAGGGGAAAAGTCGAATGACCTTTTGATTTGACCTCAGTAACCCATTTATACACAGCTGTAGCTGTCAAATCGAAGCGGGATTTTAGGCAAAATCTCACCCGAAACGTGATTCTTGCGTTTTCAAAAAAGGGGGTTTCAACTTCCGAACGCACATTCACGTTTCAGCAGTCGAACGCATGATTTGGACATGCGTTCTGGTGATCAACCTCAGCCAATCACACAAATAACCCTTTCAAGGGGGTTAATATTCCAAGTAACGGTGATATGATCAGGAGAGAAGATAAATCCCTCTGAGGACCGTCTTCCTGACTAAGCTAGGGATAAAGTCCTTCTTATACAGGCTTGTGGTTCTCTCCATCTATGACGTCAGATCTGTCTTAAACTCAGAAATGCCCAGCTTCCCTGAAGACGATGAACTTAGTCAAACAAGTTAAAACCCAAGTCAACAAAGATGCTCTACTCCATCTGCGATAAGATACATTTGATCAACAAAATTTTTGGGTTCCAAAGTGTTTCGAAAATTCGTCCCAGTCAACCGCGAACTTTCGAAAACTTTGGAGGGGGTTCGCTACAATTTGAAGACTTTCACATATCAAAGAGCTAAAGCAAAGATTACAAAACGACGATCTTCAGCAACGCTCTGACAGAAAGAGATTACAAATCAACGATCTCTTCAAACCAAAACGTGGAAGTCCTCCCTGTGTACCATCGTCCAGACACAACACCAATTCAATCACCTACGCAGCTTCAACTGCTGCAAACACGAATGCAACTTCTTATGTGAGATGATTGATCTTGGTGGCTGCGACAACAACATGACTAATATTATATTAGCAACTATTAGAGATGTTGATAAGCAGTGTAATGATATTCGACACACTGAGGAACACATGGTTAAACCATGCAAAGAAATCTTAGTGGAGATCGTGACCTGCAGTTGATAGAGCGTTATTGAGATGCCTCAATTGTCACAAATGGCCCGAATAGGACCTTCTCGAATGGCCATTGGTTTCATCCATATATAAAGACAGAGAAGCTCAAACGCAGCTCCAATCGCTGCCAAGCACAGCACAAACGCAGCTCCAATCGCTGCCAAGTACACCTCTGAACGAACTCAGATCAGCCTCTGAACGCAGCTCAGATCAGCAGCTGAACGCAGCTTCAACCGCTACCAGACGCAGCTCCAGCTGACTTCGAACGCAGTTCTATACTGCTGCCAAACGCACCTTCAAACATAGAAGAACGCAGCTCAATATCGCTGCAGAACGCACCTCCAGATGCTGCGTTCAAACATAGAATCTATGCCAGAACGCATGTCAAAGTTCTGACCTGTTCAAACGCGATCCAAGCAGTTTAAAAAACCGCTCATCACCCATGATCTGGGGAGTGGTTTTAATGGGTTGTTACAACCGATTAATGAGGTAACAAAACCTATCATTTAGGAGCGGATTAAGGGGTCAGTTACACCCCTAATCTCCCTATAAATATCAACAAACTCAACAGAGTTCAGGGAGATCTTTTGGATTGTTGGGATCGGATTTTGATCACTTGGAGAGGATCTTCTGATCAGATTTTCCAGAATCGGAGAAAGAGGATTGACTCCTTACACAGTCTGGGGAATCAACAAACGGAGGAGCTCCAAACCGTCGTTACTTGGCCCATTAACCGAATTATTTTCGGTTCAAACAACTCTATCATTATTAGAGTTTGTTGTTTGTTCTGAAATAGAAAACTCGTCAAGAGTTATCAACCAGACCAGACCGTTGTTCCAGTGAGTATAGATATTCGGATCGTCAACGAGAAGCAAACTCGACGCAAGCATTCGAGGGAGGCATCTCATCGCTACCAGGAAGAACCCAGAATTAAACAAAGGGGAGAATCCAGATCATTCTCTTCTCTTTTGTAATCAGGAAATCCAATTGTAATTGAGAGTTGAGAGAGTTGTAAGCATTCTTGTTCTAAGCAGTTAGAGAATAAAATCAAATACAATTCTTTCCTTTATTTTCTTATTACAAAATTTTCCACAAACACTTGCGTTATTGTGTTTCTTGAACTATACCAGCTCTGTAAATTTATGATAATTTGAACTCACATGCATACAAATTTACATTGGTCATATCCACAGCTTATCTGCATTTTTAATACTCGAAATATGTCGTACCCATATCGTTTCCAGTGCAATCTAGGGAAAACATCCTATAGAGGGCCCTCTATAGAATTTTGTGTAGGGATGAAGGAGAGGGTGATATTTGGCATATCAGTGCAATGGTGATTGTACTGGTAGACGACAGTCATTGATAGACATTAGTCATATGGTGCATCAAGATTCATGATACGTCGGATATCACCCTCTCCTTCCTACATATGTGAGGCTCTCTATTGGATTTTCTTGGGTAAACTTCACAAAAGTTTGCTACATCTTGATATAACTCCCAAAAGTTTGGAAATGTTAACTGAACTCCCAAAACTTTTTCAGACAACCCTGCAAAAAGTTGAGGGGTTTCTAAAAATATATTCAGAAAAATGCATAAGTTATTGGGGGTTGACATTTCCAAACTTTTTAGGGGTTATCTCAAACTTGGCCTACCTTCTTCAGTTCTGTGAAACTTACCTAGGGATTAGGTTTCTTATGTCCATGAGTTGTGTTGACAGGCGAGGTGCAAGTATGACGGATCCCAATGGCTTCGACGTTGATTACCTTTCACCTTCATGAAGTCGTTCAGCTGCATGTGCATCACCATGCAAGTTAAGGGATGCAGATCTTTGTTGATACATTGCTTAGCAAAGGGTTTTCTCTGTATCTGAGTGACTTCATCATCAAGATTTGGATCAATGCATAAAGCTTCTGTCATCTGTGGCTCTCTAGCTTTTTGCCAAGATCAAGTGTAGCGCTTATAAATGTAAGCCATCCAAAGTCTTGCAAAAATTCTTTCCTGTGAGCAAATTGTATAATCTTTTTCTATTTTTCCTCCCTATTTTCCTTTGTAAAAATGATGAATCTCATTCTTTCTGTTGTATCTAACAGATATAGACATAAATGGGTTTTTTTTTTCATGTTGTAATATCTACTTTTATTATATAGTACTTGATGGTTCACTGCTTATGATTCTTTTACTTCTTTCTACAAGTTAATTTTTTTTTAATCTAGTTGAATACTTGTTGGCCGAATGATTTTTTCAGCTTATTCTACTGTAATTGAAATATTTCTTTTGTAAAGTAATTCCAAATTTTCTATATTCTCCTTGGGGTGTATTTATCATGGATTTCAATATTTGTGATCCTCATATTGCGCTTTCCCACTTTCGATTGAAATCCGTAGGAGCTATAAGGAGATGTAAATATGAAATGAGACTTGAGAACCTTTATCTCTCAAAAGTGCAAGCTAGCCTGTCTCCAGCCACTTTTTCACATGGGCTATAAACTTTTCACTTTAAAGAGAATTCTACGATCTAGCTATAGTTTTGCACTGGGTTCTATAGATAAGAGTGCAAATGTGCATCAAATGAATTTCAACCGTATTCGTGCACAAATCCTAAAATCCAATAATTCAAGAGTGTAGACTGTCTAAAAATCACAATAGATAGTTTATCCCCCATCAAACACCGATGATGAAAGTTACAATCTGACGACTTCCAGAAGGCTACAATTTGAAGACTTTCACGTAGATCGCTGAAGGTTACAATCTGATGACCTTCACGACAACCGATGAGAGCTCTAGTTTAATAGCATTCATAATCAATATCGGGAGTTACAATCTGACGACTCTCATATTCTTAAGGAGCCAAGACGAAGATTACAAGACAATGATCTTTGCAACGCTATGACAAAAGAGATTACTTGTTGATAATCTCTCCAAAGCAAGACGCGGAACTCATCACCGCGCTCTAAGACCAAAACGCGGAGGTCCTCCCCGTGTATCAACACCAAAACACGGAGGTCCTCCCCATGTGTCAACAGTAAAACGCTGGAGTCGGACCCACGTCACAACATCAAAACGCGAGGGTCGAACCTACGTTACAACATCAAAACGCTAGAGTCGGACCCGCGTTACAACATCAAAACGCTGGAGTCAGACCCGCGTTACAACATCAAAACGCTGGAGTCGGACCCGTGTTACAACATCAAAACGCTAGAGTCGGACCCGCGTTACAACATTAAAACCCTGGGGTCGGACCCGCGTTTTTCAATGCCCAGCGAGTACCCAACTCCGCGTCTCCATTCTAAAACGCGGAGTTAGGGTCCTGAACGCCGACGTGGGCGTTTGACTCGTTCAAACACGAGCTGAACGGTTGCATGAACCGTTTTTCCTCCACGATTTGAGGGATTTTCGCCCCACTTAGGAGCGGATTAAGGGGGGCGGTTACACCCATTAATTTTCTATAAATATGGGTAAACTCGATTGAGTTCAGACTGGCTTTTGGGATCTGAGACTTGGCAGCGAGGTTGGAGCAGAGGGGACTTGGATCTCGGTTTGACAGCAGCAGAAGAGATCCTTGGAGCATTTTCTGGAGCTTGGGAGATCTGCAACAAGAGCTTCTTCATCCTTGGCTTATCAACCGAACTTTCGGTTCAAATCAACTCTTTTTCAAGGGTTAAAACTCGTTCAGAGTTATCAACTCATCAAGAGTTTCAAACTTGCCACGCAAGTTCTCCACAACGTCAAATCGTGAGGAGAAGATATCGTTCCAGTGAATCAAGACGTGCGGATCGTCAACGGAGAGCAAACTCGACGCAAGCATTCGAGGGAGGCACTCCATCGCTACCGTGAAGAACCCAGAATTAAACAAAGGGGAGAATCAAATTCATTTTCCCCTCTTTTGTAATCGGAATCCAAATTGTAATCGATTTTGGGAGAATACAAGTCAATTTTCTTTCACTGTCTTTTTACTGCAAATTTTTCCACAAACAAAAGATGGCGACTCCGCTGGGGACGAGCTTCTCTGATGAAGAAGTGGTGGCGTAATCCGATGTTCATCTCACTGGAACAACCGTCGAAACTCTCGTGGTAGAGTTTGATCAAACCAAGTTTGAGGAGGCTATCTCCTCCGGATCCCTTAGCCCCAAGGCTATGCGTAAGATCCACAAAATTTCTAAGGAGACTAAAGCTCCAATTGTGACCGACTCATCAAAGGGCTGTCTCCCCTGGGGGTTGCACTGTTCATACAGTCCCCTCTCTGAAAGTCGATCCTCCAACCAACGCGAGCTTCGCGTTCGTGAGCCTAAACGCGGCCCTGAGCTTCGTGTTTCCACTTTAGAACACAAGCCTCGTGTTTATGAGCCCAAACATGAACTTCGCGAGAACCAGACTGAATGTGGCCCTCAATGGCGTGTCTTACAGCCAAAACGTGGACCTCAAGCTTACGTTGAACGCGAACTTCAACTTCGCGTTTCCCAGTCAAAACACGACCCTCGTTTAATCAGAAAATAGGTCAATTTGATTTATTATAACCGGGACCCACTTTAATGGTGGTTTTTATATAAATTGGACTTTAGAGATGGAGATGGAATTTGTATAATCACCCTATAAAATAGGTGGTTTACGTAAAAAAACACTTCTGAAATAAGGCTTCGTTTGGATATCATGGTGTTTTCCTTGATGTGTTTTTGTTAAAAAACATCATGGTGTTGTGTTTTTTCCTTCAAATGTTTTCAAAACACCATGTTAAGTATTTTTGGTCAACACTATTTGATCCATTATAACATTAGTATTAAACATATTATTAATATATTATATATTAATTATAATAAAACATATTGTAAATAAAATGTTATAATATTTAGTTTACATTATTATAGTATTATAAGTATTAAATGTAATGCAATATAATATTGTATAATTTATTATAATATAATATTGTACTTTAATGAGTTATATTATATTATAATGATTACATATTATTTTCAAATAATTATATATTAAATTATTTTGTTATATCAGTTTGTTATTGTTGTATATTATATTAATATTTTCATAATAATGTTATTTTATTATTAATATAACATTATACTATTATTAATATAATATAATATTATACTATTATTCATATAATATAATATTATTAATAATGTTAATATTATGTTATTACTAGTATGTTATTATTAAATTAATATATTATAAATATTTCAATATTATATAATATATTATAGTTTTTAATATGTTAGAGTTTATTAATAGTACTTTAATAATATATTAGTATTTTTGATATAAATAAATATTATTATATTATGAATATATAATTTTTTACATTAACATTTGTTAGCAATAAATTATTTTATTATTAAAAATTATTTTAATTTATAATAAATTATATTATTTATTACATAATATATTAATATTTTATATATTATATTACATTTACTATACAACATGTTATTATAATATTATTATAATATTGTTATGTTATTATTAAATATGTTACTATTATATAATATTTAATAATTATTACTTTATTAAAATTTATTTATTAAAAAGTTAATAATATTATAGCAATCATACTATTGCATAGTATATTATTATATCATTATTATATTATTATTTATTATCAATAAGTTTGTTATTATTTTTTATTATATAAACACCTAAAAGGTGTTTTGAAATAAGTATTGTGTTTTTGGTTTGAGAATGATTTAGCTCAAAAAACATAATGGTTTCCAAACGCATGGTGTTTTATTTTTAACAAAAACACCATGGAAAGAAGTAAAACACCATGGTATCCAAACGGTCACGCTAACGGGTTTAGGTTCACCCTAATCAAAAATTTGATAGGGTAAATTGCTGATAACCCTGCGTGTAAATGTACACTTTCATTTGAAGATAAACCTCTCAACTCACGTAATAGCATTTAGCACATCGAGATTGCCATCTTTGCAGATATAAATTGCAGCTAACACCCATCTCTCTCTCGGATTGAGGCCGCTAAGTGCTAATAAATAAGTTTTGCGGGGATTTTTTTTATATTGAAGGTATAGAGGAGGGGTTATCTGCAATTTTATTAATATAAAAAGTCCAACATTTTTAGTACTCTAAAACCCGCAACCCTATCTAAAACCAAAACCCCTGCTCCCTTCTCTCTCGCTCAACAAGTTCTTGCCCAAAATCAAATCCAAACGCAGCGTTGCCGGCGCAGTAAGAACCCCAACCCTCTCCCCTATATCTTTCCCCCGTTTCCCTAATTTTTCAGGGGTTTTAATTTTTTTTTTTTTATAAAAATGCCTACTTTGATTCAATTATAGTACGAATTCCCTTGTTTTACTCCATTTTCTTGCAGGATTGGGGAACAATGGCTGCCCTAACTCGTGAATGGTAT
>NC_033800.1:83878384-83959203 GCF_001876935.1 Asparagus officinalis
CACTCAGACCAAACTGCTCGAGATCATGGGTAGATTGAAGCAAGAGGTCCGAATCTGCTCGACTTGACTCATTTCTGGGCTCTTTTTCTAAATCATCTAAAGCTTTGGAAGTTTTGACTTTGTTTTCTTGTTTTGGGAAAAATTTAGAATGTGAACACTCTAACGATTTTGGTGATGGGAAAAGGGGGAGTTGGTAAGTCCTCCACCGTTAACTCTATCCTCGGGGAGCGAGTGGCCACTGTTAGTGCCTTCCAGGTTTGTTCTATGGATTCTTTGTTGGGGGCTTAATTTATTGATTGGTTAGTTGCACTTTAATACTCTAGAGTTTGGCCGATGTTTAATGTGGATACCCTGAAGATTAAATTGCTCGAATAATACTGCAAAGTTTCGTAAATTTCAACTTTTATAACTTCTGTTACGCCCAAATTCAGAATTTTGTCTAAATGGCATCACATGATTGTCACGTGATAATATTTGGATTTTGTACGCCTCGATAGAAAAGAAATTAATATTCAATTATGCATATAAGTTAAAAACGATATAACATAAATAGAAATGATAGGGGCACACCCTCTACCACACCTCCAACCACACCATCTCTCTCACTACAGTGCACCAAGCCCATATGAGATTTTATTTTAATAAAATCTCATGTGGGCCCGGTGTACTGTAGCGAGAGAGATGGTGTGGTTGGAGGTGTGGTAGAGGGTGTGCCCCTAGTGCCTCTCTAACATAAATTCTACCAATAGAGAAACTTGTAATATGATAACCACGAAATTAATATTTAATACTTTTTATTATCAATTTCATATCGATACATAATTATTTTGGTTTTTGTTACACAAACTAGAACAAAATACAAGATTCCAACAATAATCATCACAATCTAATATTTGTGAACGTAGTCCAGGATCTGCTGGTGGATTTTTCTTTCGTTGAATTGTTAGGTTATTGCGATCAGATGGAGGGAGATGAAAAGACCATGAGAAAGAAAAGAATTGAAGGATTTTAATAGGTGGGCTCGGGCTTGGGTAGTTTGAATTTGAGTGTAGTAGGTGGGCTGGGTCTTGATAGTTTCAGTTTGAGTTGGTTTGGCATTGGGGCCTTGGGGCACCAGTTCAAATTCTATGGGGCATGAGTTGTAATTAAAACAAATTTCTTAAAAATTTTGTATCACAGGTGGGGGCACATGCCCCTAATGCCCTCATTGCATATCCTTCGTTGCTCACTTCCCCTCCAACCAAACAAGAACCACAACATGCATATCCTTCCTTGCACCTCATTGAACCTTATCTCACCTTACCCTCTCTCCTTGTACCTCCTACCAAACCAAAATGGAAAGGAAGAATTAACAAGAAATGAAATTTTTGGCAAATTTAATGGGTGATGTAAGGGAAGGTGTTAAAGTTAAAAATGGTAAAATTTTTGGGTATTATTTGGGCAAATGTAAACTTCAGACCACCAAAGTTAAATTCGATGAAAACTTTAGGGGTGCAATTAACCCTTTATTTATGCATTTATTTGCTTGGTTTATTATTCATTGTTTGGTTGTTGGTGTTTTTGTGATTGTAGTCGGAAGCATTGAGACCCATAATGTGTTCAAGGACACGGGCAGGATTTACTTTGAATGTAATCGACACTCCCGGGATTGTTGAAGGTGGATATGTCAATGAGCAAGCTCTTGAGATCATAAAAAGGTTGGTATAATGTTTGGTTAGTTGACAATGAAGTAGTTTCTGTGGTAGCCGGCTGAAATTAATTGAAAATTCTGGTAGCTGAAACTTTGAATGATACATTGCACACTTTCTGATTTTACATTATAGTCACATTTGTTGTCATTGCTTTCCGTTGTCTAAGATTCTTTCCCGTCTAATTGGGCCCAATTGTGAAGCAAAGGGTCCATGAAAGATTTTTAAAATAAACTCTCCTCTGGACCATTAATTCTCTAAAATGGTGTTAATCATAGCCAGATAAAAACAAGAGAAAGGAGCGGTACGTTTGGTCATGTAGTTCAGCTCACATAACAAAGGAAAAATCTCCTGAGATTTATTAAGCTAAGTTCAAAATCAGGTGAAAAGAACACTCTCTCCCTCTCTCTCTCTCTCTCTCACACACACACACTCACACATTTAGAGTCACATTCAACTTCAAATTGCAGATAAAGCCAGAGTATGAAGTAGAGACATACTCAAAAACCTTTATTGTTATCACTTTTTGTATGTCCTTTTGTTGTTGTTGTTTAGCTTAAGGTATGAAGACGCATATATTGATATAGAGTAATAGCATTTTAATGGTATTTCAGGTTTCTTTTGGACAAGACCATTGATGTGCTTTTGTATGTTGATCGACTTGATGCATATCGAGTAGATAACTTGGATCGACAGGTTGTCAAAGCCATCACTGACTTTCTTGGTAGAGGAATATGGGAGAGGGCTGTGGTTGTTTTAACTCATGCTCAACTATCCCCTCCGGATGGCTTGAATTATGATGATTTTTTGGCCAAGCGATCTGAAGCTCTTCTAAAATATATACGTTTGGGTGCAAAGATTAAGAAAAAAGAGTTTCAGGTGTGTATTTGATCTTTCAAAAATTTCCAGGTTATTCCATTTAACCTAGATATCTCCTTGAATGTTAGTATTCCTCGCTTCCACACATTGTTACAAAATGCTCAATTTTACTTATTTTTTAGTAGCACTGGATAAGTTATTTTTAAAGAGCATATAAAGGTATTTTCCATCAAAAGCTGATGTGACTACTGGTGCAAACAGTAAATGTAAACAACCAGCTCGACTAAGAGACTGACAATCTGAATAAAAGAAAGAAAAAAAACACAAAAAAATTGACACTAATATTTCTAACCAATTTTTTTTGTATTATCCTCTTTTTCATATCCCTTCCTTCGAAGAATGTTTAGCCTGTAATTTATTACTTCAAACCTTTGCACTAGAAGCCATTCCTTCTTTACCTTTGCCATTTTTTTATAGAAAAACCATATCTACTGACATGATCAATCATTTAGATACCTTCCTTTTATCTTGACGCCTCGTTTAGTACGGGGGAATTAGATCATGTGAGTTTGGAATGAAGTAATGAATGGAATGGAACTAGTGTGGGAATGGAATGCTCATTTCCATTGTCACGTTTGGGTGTGGTTAGAGAATGAAGTGGGAATGCCAACATTCTTATTTTTAGCATGGTTAGTTAAGAATCAACCAAGGTAAATTTGGTATGTTTTTTAGTTTTTTCATTTCCACTTAATGATAATGCTCATTTCCTACTAACTCAATGGGAATGTCCATTCCCATAAAGGAAATGAATGGGTAGTTGGAATGAGCATTGTAGCTTCCAATAATGATGATGTGTTTGGTAAGCTGAATGAGAAGTGGGAATGAGCATTCCATTCTCATTCATTTCCGTGTACCAAACGAAGCATGACTTCTTGACTTTGTTTTGGCAATTTCCACCTATATTTGACTTACCTTCTATGGGCTAATGATTAAAGGCCTCATATGTTGTGTTTGTGTGCTGAATTCCATATAGTTGTACACCATTCTTCAACCAGGTTTTAGTACATCTATAATCTGAAGTCACTTAGCTGATTTCGGTCAGATTTGTGACTTTAGTCACATACCCTCAGCAAAATTCATATGCAACCAAACAAAATTTAGTTGCATATTATCCCTCATATAAATTCTCCTTTATTATCCGCCGTAAGCAAACTAAGATTTTTTAAGTGTGGGTTTTTCAAAATCCATTACATGCATCAAGATGCAATCAATGAACCAAACAGCCCCTCATCAAATTTCGCATGTTACCTTTAACCTGGTTTTAGTACATCTATAATCTGAAGTCACTTAGCTAGATGCTATTTCAGCTGATCATACAATTATTCATATCTTTCATTATTAATAACTAATAAGTATCAACCTTGGTAGGATTGCCTTCTTTTTTGGTGTAATCATAGGAACAACTGCAGCCGAAGCAGTAACAGTTATATATTTTGTATTCTGTGTAGGATCATATCAAGTTTTATCTGTTTGTATTTTGTTTCTCTTAGGGGTCGTTTGTTTCCACGCATTTGGTGGGTTTCGCATTGAAAAATGGAACCCACAAGTTTAAAAATTCTAGATTTTTATCAAATACAATATTTGTTTGGCATTCTTGATTTCATGAATTTGGGGTTGCCACGTAAGATAGTTGCATCGAATGTGATTCCCTAAAATTATGCTGATTTCGGTCGGATTTGTGACTTTAGTCACATCTCAGCAAAGTTCATATGCAACCAAACAAAATTTAGTTGTATATTACCCCTCATATAAATTCTCCTTTAATATCCGCCATAAACAAACTAAGATTTTTGAAAAGTGGGTTTTTTAAAATCCATTACATACATCAAGATGCAATCAATGAACCAAACAGCCCCTCGTCAAATTTACCTTTGGAAGTTCATTTAAGAGGGCAGTTAGGAGAGTAGGGGGATTTGGGTTATAGGGGAAAATTATGCTTGGATAAATTGTCATTCTATAAGAGAAGTAGTTAGCCTTTACCTGCGTCTATCAATTTGTTTTTGAAAGACAAAGATAACTTGTGACAGCTGGTCCGACATTGGCAAGATTTATGTACAACTTCTAAGATTTAGTGAAGCCTTCTATTAGGGACACCCAAAAAACCGACTATAGAATATGAATCTCTGAAGTGTTGACCACTGAGTTATGCAATTTTTTGGTCTACAAACTGCATAATATCTTGAATCCATGTACTAAGGTGCCAAGCCCTGTTGCTTGTCTTAGGACAAAGCCATTCCAGTTGCTTTAGTGGAGAACAGTGGAAGATGCAAGACCAATGATGAGGGGGAAAAGGTAATTCTACTCTAACATCAATCCTACTATCTCATTGTTTTTCGTATGTGCTAATAACCTGTTTTGAGTTATTCATGAGTATGGGCTGTTTGAGACACAGATCCTTCCCAATGGTACTGCATGGATCCCAAACTTGGTGCAAACAATTACAGATGTTATCACAAGCGGTGGAAAATCCATCACAGTTGATCAGAAGTTGATCGACGGTCCTAACCCTAATAATAGGGGGAAGCTCCTCATACCTCTGATCCTCGCGTTTCAGGTGTATTATCTTACCTTTATCTCTACCTATATATATGATGCTTGCAAATTATATTGAAAGATGGCTGTTTGCTCTTTGCGCTTGTTTCAGTACTTTTTTGTAATCAAGAGGATACAGAGAGCGATAAAGAATGATATCGAAAGTGAAAGCAAGCCACTTTGGGAGCTGAGGGACATGGGGTTGGCTAACCGCAAATTCTAATATGTGGGATCTCAGTAATTCCAATTTTTTCCTTATTTATATTCTTGTGTTTTCTCATCATTTTTCAGACATTCTCCCTGTTTTTATCTTTTCGGAAATGGAGGACCAACAAGTCCCGCGGCAGACAATATTGTTGAGGATGCAGTATTATATATATTTGTATGTTCTAAGAGTGCAGATATCTCTTGCTGCTCTAAGGAACTTAGATACTTTGATGATGGAATCAAGATGTTTTCAATTTTATATTCCTGGAAGAGTGTTCTCCGACTTTATTTGTGTTTTATTGTCCTCTTTTGTTTTTTTAATTATTTTTTTAACTCTGTGCAGTAATTATTTGCTAATGTGCTTGTGGAAAGTGTTATTGATGTGAATGAAAAGTATCATATGACCTTTTGGTGCGATATTCAAATTGTTGCGTTTGTTCAGGATTTGGTAAAGAACCCCCGGCAGGGCCGTGTCACCAGATCATCTTGAGAACTAATGGGAAGCAGAAGTTTATTGATCGCGTAGATGACATTATGAGTAGCAAAAAAGAAAAACAAAATCAACAAATACTTGTGAATCTCTATTTTGGATCTTATAGAATAATCATATTTGAAATGAAATGCAGAACATTTAACCATTCAAAATATGAATCAAATCCAACAAATTATCGAGGTTGGATGATGGAATTATAAGAAGTAGGAGGTGGATCGAAGTAGAAAGCCGAGAAAATAGTACCATTGTTTTCATATTTTTGGAGTTGTTGGTGGAAATGATACTTCATCATCTTTATTTTTTTATTTGGATAACAATTGGAAGTATCATTAAGAAGAGAGATGGAGGATCTCTTACGATTTTATTCAGAGTGAAGAATACTCACGTAATATTAAAAAGCGACACATTAACATTTTAGGAAGTAAGGGAAGTAACTTTTTTTTTTGTAGAGAAACATACTTTTTCGTTTGGAGTAACAGAAATAGCTTTTATTTCCATTAGTTCTGCTACTTTATTTCTACTTCCGTGCAAAAGATAGACCCTAAATGAATATCGTCAAATGGGTATCATCGGATCTATTCCGAGTCCACTTGTGTGATACACAGATCTCATTTTATTAACCCTGAAAACAATAAATTATTGAAATTGTATGTTTAGTGCAAGACTGAAGGGACTTATAAGTGGAGTAGGCTCGAAATTTGCCTCTGACCAAGTCTAGATCTTCGGCCCAGAAAAGGAACAGTAAAATCTAATAGAATCTCAACAGTCTCTAAAATCTCTTCATCATACAAAAAAGATGGTTTAAAAAAAAAACTATAAAAAAAAAGAAGAAGTAAATGGGGATGAGTATATTGGATTATGTACTGGTTCCACTAGGGTTAGGTTTGATGGTGGCTTACCATGTATGGCTGCTTTACATGGTGATGAGGCATCCAACCAAAACTGTGATTGGCATCAACTCCATCAACAGAAGAGCATGGGTTCACACAATGATGGAGGTATTTTAACATTCATATATCTATCTCATCTCAGTATACTTCAATGCATATTTATCTATTTGGACATTTAAGTTTTGATTTTGTAGCTAGTGTTAATAATGATTCGATTCTCCTCTCTTTTAAACTTTCAACAAATTAAATGTTCATTCAGAAAGACGTGTAAATCACGATGAATATATAGAGAGTCGTAACTTAAAAGAAGCATAATGCCCTTTTCAACACTAGATGTATATCTATAAGATTTGCTTTGATTTGATACTATTAAACAATGCATGAGCATGATCTTTATACCTTACCCATTTTGATAATTAATGTAGAATAACAACAAAAGGAAACCAGCCTCCCTAGCGCACCAAAGAAAAACCAAAATTTCTTTACTTTAAAAAGAATTTTCAAGTTGTTGTTGTTGTTGTTGTTGTTGTTGTTGTTAGAGAGCGTTAAAATCTTGCTTAAAGAGAACTTCTTTTAATTGCCTAGCTGAATTAAGTGTTAAGGTCATTCATACCTTTTCTCTTCTTTACAAAGAGCAAAGAGGAAAATAAACTTTTTATAAAATCAATATTTTTAAATAAATAAAAAAAATTAACACTAGGAATTTTGCTTCGCATCTTCTACGTTTTAAATCGTCTACTCTTTTATACTTTGTGAATAAAATCCTATATATTACGCTGCCAAAATATCCATTTGTTCCTCAGGATCCTTCTAAAAACGGCATACTAGCAGTTCAAACGCTCCGGAACAACATCATGTCCTCAACCCTCCTGGCGTCGACCGCCATCACGCTCTGCTCGTTGGTGGGAATGCTAATGACCCAATCTTCTCCGTCGTCGTCGCTAACCCTCGTCGTCAACCAAAAGCACTTCTCGCTAAAATCGTTCCTCATACTCTCGTGCTTCCTCGTCGCGTTCCTGATGAACATCCAATCCGTGAGGTTCTACAACCACGCGAGCATTTTAATCAACGCGAGGAGGTCCCCGCTTCTGACGCCGGAGTACGTGGCCGACGTAGTCAACCGGGCGAGCTATTTTTGGTCCGTCGGGTTGAGGGCTTTTTATTTCTCGTTTCCGTTGTTTCTGTGGATTTTTGGCGCCGTCCCTATGTTTCTGTGCTGCGTCGGGCTTGTTTGTATGTTGAGGTTGTTGGACGTCATGTTTCATGGGATGGTGGCTGCTGAGGAGGCTGATGAGTTTGTAGGAGATGGGAGAGGGGAACGTGCCTTGAGTTCGAGTCAAATGCCAAGTTAGATGATTAGGATGTCCGCGATGGTGTGTGCTAGAGAGAGAGTACCGAGTAGTGAGAACAAATGTCAGATGTTTTTTTAGTCATTAGCCACTTGGTTATTTTATTTTATTTTATTTTATTTTATTATCACCTTTCCTTTTTTTAATGTTTGTTCGAAGAAACTTTTCGCAGATTGTTGTAGTCTGATGAAGTTATCAAGCGTATGTATGCACGGAACGTTCTTGAACCAAAATGGGTAATAACAGGCAGGGAATAAAATTTGGAGCATGTTGGCTATACCCAGTTGTAGGCATTTAACAACGATAACAACAACATATCCATATTATTTGTTTAAACCTCGGCAAAATGTGTTCAAAATTCACATTGTTACGCATTATAAGATTTATCAATATAAAAGCCACTCTGGGTCACCAGAGGGAAGTGCCACGCGATCTCTTAGACACCATATTTAGACAAAAACACAGCAAAGAAGAAGAAACTCAGATGTCTGCAGAACTCTTGATTGTCTGAAAGAAACAGGCAGAGTCAAAAACATTAGTAAGAACTATGAACAATGGGATAGGGAGAAGTAATTGACGAGTGCTGCAAGTGTCGTTACCTTGTTCTCAAGCACTGCACCGTCAGGGATTTCGAGCTTCTCCCCTGGACCGGCTGTGACGGTCACATTGCCCTTTTCACAGTACACAAACACAACGCAATCAGTCTCACGGGAAAATGATTTCTTTGAGACTAGATACGAAACACAACAAGGTCGAAACCAAAATGTTGGAAAAATAGTCAAAACCTGGACTACATATGTAAAGTGAAGGGTAAATTACATAAAACACCCATGATGAGGGTTTTGCACGGAATTAACATAAACTTTTTTTTTAATTAGAGAAACAATCGTGGAGTTTTAAAACTGCAGGATAACGATGTTAACATTTTGGATAAAAGGTGTAAACTACTTTACTTGTACACACAAGTTCCTTAAGGGTGACGTAGAAGAGATACAAGTACACTAGTGTCTAAAATCATGTACTGCGAGCACATGACAACTTATCAAAACGGATCGTTAGGCATGCTAATATAGCGAAAAAAACTCGCGCTTTTTTTTTCCTTCCTTTCAATAAAAAAAGTTCATGTTAGCCTTGTGCAACCACTTCGAAGTTCTCGCTAGTTTTATGAAATTTAACCTAAACGGGGGGGAAAGGAATTTTATTCCTATCGATATGATGCGAGCCAAACTGTAACCAAGAATAGAGCACTGGAGAAAGAAGAATAATATAGTAAGAAAAACTGAAAAGTTTCACTAAGCCTAGGCTATGGTAGTTCTTAAAGGCATGGATATTTCTCAAATTATATACTGCACTGACAATTTAAGCTGATACCTTGAGAACTATGCCTGCTCCAAACCATACATCACCAGAAACCTTTAAGCTATCGAGATCAACAATGCTAGGAATGGACTTGAAGCGGTTAAGGAAGTTGCCAACCTAATAAAAAAGGAACATCGGTATGAATATTCATATACATTAGACTAAATCTAGTTCTCACAGCTATGCATACCTTTTTAAATTCAGGACCCAGTTCAATCGAGGGATTTGCTGGGTTTGCTCTAGCTTTGTTACGGACTACGAAGCCATCCACCAAGGTGTACAGATCAGACTGCAAAATGACCGTACATTAGACAATAACAATACAAAATCCCTTTGCATCTAATCATGAGAGGGATTTAGGTTTAACCTGGACCAGCAGCAAGTCAGATGTCGCCTTCACTGGGAGGAACCGAGATCGAGGAACATTTACTCCAATGGCATTATCGAAGAACTAGAAACAAAAAAAAAAGTTAAAAAAATTAAAAAGAACATACTGTACAACAGCAGCGAAAATACTTAAACATTGAGAGTGCAATTTGATCATTACCCGAATAGCTGCTCCAGCTGCCGTTTCCAGTTGGAGGACTTTCACACCATCAACTTCCTGGAAGTAACAATTTTTTTTTCAGTAATATACTTAACAGGTATTAACGAATGAAAAAGGAAGTTTAAAAGTTTATGCTTGTGATAAAGAACAGAACTACCTTTGGGTTTGGAATAATCTCCATTTTGAGTGCATCAGCCTCCACAAGCCTCTTAATAGCCTTCAAGTTCACCCATCTGTATATAGCAATTTACTAAGAATATAAAAAGATGCACATGTTAATATCAAAGGCAGAAATTGTGAATTTACATACAGGTTATTGGTGTTGAAAATCTTGAACTTTTCGATCGATTTAAATTCATTCACCTGGATAATTCAGAGGAATATATCAGTCATCCCAAATAAGATCTAAATATATTTGAAATTCAAGGAGATGCAATCTCTAAACTTACATGTTCATCAGGAACTTGTGCGATTTCCAAGAGCTATCCAATAACCAAAAAGATGTTAGTTAGATCTGATTGGACTAGTTCGGATCCATAAAGAAAGTATTTAAACTTACAAATGCATGACTCATATAAGAAGAAATAAACAATAAGATGCATAAGAGCCATTTAGTGTCAACCATATGCATAAATATATTTTTTCTAGTTGCAATGCCACCTAACCGTAACATTTCTTTTCGGCTAATATTTTTTTAAAGCTGTTAGCTTGTCATCTTCTTAGCAATGTCATAACTTACCTTGAGGTTGAGATTGTGTCAGAGAACAGAAATGCACCGTCTTTTCAGCATATTAGCTAATTACTCAAAACTGTTCTTTTTCTTCATCAAAGGGAAGCCGAGAGACAAATTAGCTCCAGACTGTTATCGAAAGCTTCTAGTCTTTCTCAAGTAAAAAAAAAAAAAAAACAAATGCAAGCTGTGGGTGTAGAGTTTCCTCCTCTCGAGCGTGCGTGCTCATACTAAGCGTAATTTTTCTCTTCCTAGCCTAGTGATAAAAGGTTGAAGGCTTCTGCTTCTAGCTATTAGAGGTCAATGTTCTGGTATTCCTGCCATTCCACCACTTCAAAAGTATTCCTGCTATTCCACCTCTTCAAAGCTTCTTTTTGCTAATCTTTTAACATGATAATATAAAAACTTGGTTATCACAATAACCTTTCGACATAAAGTTGATGTACTTATGTCACAGTGAAGCTCTGTAAGATGTGCATACATACATAATTCATACATATAGCATTTTGAATATACTAGGATGAGATTTTAACTACTCTTTCCTACCCCAGCACCACAATTGATTGCACCACTCTCCTGGGGTAATAATATAATACACTTTGTAGTATTTATGATAATATGAAGTCAAGAAGCATAGAAAACCGGTTGATTCTTACACCTTAGCATGGACCAGCAAAGATAACATAAAATTTAAGTACATAAAAGCAAGTCTGTAAATAAATAACATAGCTATGATAATTTAAATAAAACTGCGATACGAAGCAAATTTCTCATGAACCCTTGACAGGATAATTTGAATGATGGAGACAACTAAATAATTAGTTTACAGAAACCCACCTGAACCCTTCCTTCATATGAGATCAGGGTACCACCTTTCACATCAGCCAGAGTTTTCGGAGTCACCTGGACATAATAAACAATTTCGTTATGGTCTTGTCATTCCTTCAATATTTTTCAAAGTTAATGATAATACAAAAGTACCTCCATGCAATACTCATTCTGGTTGTTGATCAAATGGTTTAGGATTTCTATTATATTGGGTCAAGGTTAATAATCTTTGCAACAGGTTGCTTATAAATTGAATAAAGAGATAAAATGTAAAATATCTGGGAAAAAATTTCAGATGTGTAATTATAGTTATAAAACTAGGAAACAATGTGTTAGGATACTTAAGTCAACAATAGCGCCCAAGTTATCTGAGTTTGCAACAAAGATATACTCCTTGCCCTGAAAGAAATTAGATAGAGTGAGAATAATAAATAAAGGGAAGATTATGGATGTTTACTGATTAGCATTAAAACAATGATCACACAATCTTTATATAAGAACAGTGTCCTTCCAACACGAACCTGAGACAATAATGTGTCGAGCTTGCCACTGTTCATCAGGGATGGGAACACATCACCGTGACCCGGCGGGTACCTGCATATTTACACATATTTTGAGTCAATGGAACAAATCTGTCTGCTATGCTAACAAGAAAAATAAACGCATAAACAAATAGAATGAAATAATTCCCTATCTTCTATTCCTGACTGTCAAACACCTTCCTGGTAATTTATGAGCATGACAAATGCGTTGAGTAGATACAAAATAAATGACTAATCTCTGGTACATCTTGTTGAGTTCTTTTCACAACAACGTACTGGCAAAGAAACCAGTGTAGACCGGAATATAAATTTGTATATGAAGTTTACATGCCCAATAAGTACATATTGAACAATATTTTCATGATATTATACAAATGATCAGTTTTGTTAACTTCTATTTTAAATTTTAATTAATATAAAATAGGTCAATGTTTTCATGATACTATACAAATGATCAGTTTCGTTAACCTCTATTTTAATTATATAAAACAGGTCTTCATAACTCATACCTATGACATTTAGCTTAAGCTAATATTAAACTATTTTCACATCCAAGATAAAAAATATTTGAAGGAAAAAAATAATATAAAGAATTGACTAAAATGATCTACAGGAACCAAGATAAGAAAGAGAGTAGTATGAAGCACCTAGCAAGCTTAATATCTTGCAAATTATGTTTCCATGACAAACAACTTGGTAATGGTAGGCTTTCAACTTGGGTTAAGAACTCCAGAAAACTACGAATGTCAACGTTATTTCCACCACTTATTGGTCTACAATAAAAAGATGATTTACAGGAACGAAGATGAGAGAAAGGAAGAAATAGCTAAAG
The DNA here is from genome assembly GCF_001876935.1 of Asparagus officinalis. Classification (NCBI taxonomy): domain Eukaryota; kingdom Viridiplantae; phylum Streptophyta; class Magnoliopsida; order Asparagales; family Asparagaceae; genus Asparagus; species Asparagus officinalis. Next base: position 83,891,261 of record NC_033800.1, read on the forward strand.
AACAAGATCCATTAGTAAGAAGGCAAACAACGCATTTGACAATACTGATTCCTTCCAACAAACAGAGGTTGTAGATCTTCAAAACCAAGATGAATAATAATATGGTTTATGTAATAGAATATAAAATGATAACATTATGCAATTTTATTACATATATAAAACATGTTGGAAAAGAATTGCAAAAATTGTTACAAGATTAGATGAGCATTGTGAAGACAACTTACCAGCCATCCTTCCCAGCGTTCCCTTTGCATGGCAAAGGCATAAAATCTTCAACAACAATACGTGGATATTGGCTCTGTAGACCAACATAAAGACTAAGTTGTCCATTTTATGTTAAAGAAAAAACATCCAAGAATGATATTTGATCACTATATTATAGCTCAATAACAACTTAATGATAGAAAATTTGCACATACAAAGCACCAACCTGATTAAAGGTATGGATTTCGATGCTCGAATTAGAATATTTCTCCACAATCTTCACAACAGATTTTGCATTTGGTTAGTTCACTATGAGCACTAAGATCATCTTAAATATAAGGAATATAAAACTCACCTTCAATGTATCATCATGAGTGTTGAAAGAGTTCATTAGAAGAAGAGGAACGCTGCACCCATATTTTTTGTTGAGCGACTGTACAGAACATGTTGGACATAAACTTTTTTAAAAACTAAAGGTGGAATGTTAACAGCATAACCTACAAAAGTATTTAAAGAAAACTAAAGACAATTCAAATATATAATTTACCTCAATTTGGATGACAATTAGATCAAGAAATGTAAATCCATTTCTAACTTCAATAACAGACCTGAAATATTTCAGCAATACAATTATATACTATATTAGGACAGGTAATTGTGTAAAATTGGGCGGTTATCACATTTATTCAAGAACAACTATCTCATCAACACTGCATGAGGTAGTTAAATCCAAATGGCAACCATAAGAAAGAAAAAAGTATCACAAAAGCATAGAAAGTTAGTTAGCAGGTAGGAACCAAGCTTGTTGGTGGTATAAATAGAAAGATTGATGAGAAAAGACAATGTCAAATAACACCATTAAAAATTTTAAAACACAGCGTGTATCAAGTTGCTCATATTTGTAAAGTGTAAATTTTAAAGCAGAAAAGATCCAAAATAGTGATAATAAAAGAGAGGGCCATAGATATTTAGGAGTGACGTAGGCTACATTAGGAGGTTGTCAAATGAGAAATTATTTTTCTTTTTCTTTTTTTTTGTGTCGGTTTTTTTTGGGGGGTGGCCCAGAGGGGTGAGGGTGGGGTAGCATTGAGTATAACCAGCAATGCCATTTGTACATGTAAAAATTAAGAATTCAAAGCTAGCATGATTACTGGAATATTTCTCACAGAGTTAAGTTTTCCAAATATCTATGGTTAAGAAGTGCCCAACTGAATAATTGTTAGGAAATGAATCTAAGATTTACAATATGCTATAATTCATGTTTAAATTAAAAACATTACTTATGTAGGTAGTTCCTTTAAAAATGGTCTTGGGGTTCTAAGGTACTTTACGTTCAACCAGGCAATGGTAGAAGTCAATCAATTTTTACCTTCAAAATCAATCAAGCAGAGCCTAGCATGGAAACAATTCAACATCTCATATTCTATAAATAAGAAAGCTTAATTTGCATATAAACAGTTCTGTATTTCCACAGTACTTTACGTTCAACCAGGCAATGGTAGAAGTCAATCAATTTTTAACTTCAAAATCAATCAAGCAGAGCCTAGCATGGAAACAATTCAACATCTCATATTCTATAAATAAGAAAGATTAATTTACATATAAACAGTTCTGTATTTCCACAACTTTATACACGCACTGGTGTTTGGCTCTTGATATTATTCATCTTCATGTAAGATACCTTCTTTTGATGAAAGCATGTCCCAAACTTATTCCACGCAAATTTTTATTTCTTATTGCAACAATACCCCATTTGCAATTAGCCTGATACAATTATTTCAGGGCCGTGAAAAATATTCGAAAGGAGTAGATGAAGGGTCCTAAATTTCAATGTGTTAGCAACATAAAATGAAAGAGTGCCATAAGCGCCCATACTGCACCATATCAGCCACAGACAGTGGCGGAGCCAAAAATTTATGATAGGAGTGTCACAATGTAGAGTACAGACTATATCAGAACACTAGCATACAATTAGATGGTCATACCATTCACGGATTAGTAGAGGGTTATAGCATGAAAAGTTGAACTATTTTATTTACGGTAACAATCCCCTCATTCTTATAGGGGAAGTTCTGAAAGAATCTACCAGTGTTGTCAATGCGCGAAGCGCAATGCGGGGCGCAAAGCATCTTTACGCGCACATGCGCAAGACGCAACGCGATTCGCGCGCCCGAGTGATGCGAGGTGTACACCGCACACATAATTTTTCAATATATGTAATCAAGCGCGAAAAAACATGTTTTTAGAATTTACTTGAAAAATATCATGATAAATAATATCTTACTACAAAATCACAATATAATGCCTTAATTTCTAATGCTAACACCCAACATAGTAGCAAAATTCATAAATTTTTAAATCAAATGTTAAATCAAGATTAATATCCAAGCAAAGGATTAGTAATTGTCCTTAATTGAAGGCTATTTAAAAAGGCCTAATGGATTTATTTTGCTTTTTGGGATATGGAATATCAAGTATAAAGACTCGATTGAAATGTTAACAAATAAAACTATATGAGGATATGTACTATATGTACCCTACACAAAGTAAGGATGTACGTGAGGCGCAAAGGCGCTGCTACATCAGATGTGAGGCGCTTCGTCACTGCCTCGCACCATAAGACGCATGAGGCGCAATGAGGCAAGCGCCTTTGAAAATACTACCTGTTAGTGATGTGTCATATTCCCAACCACTTCCCAACTCATGTGATTGTGGGCCCCGATTTCAATGAATGGATGGGAATATGTCATCTCACTACCAAACACAAAAACTTGTGCTTGGTACCAAGCAATACTCATTGGTTAAGTCTGAAATAATATAGATATAAAAACAGAGAAAACTGAAAGAAAGTTAAAATTTTCCAACTCAGCTGTTGTGCGTTGGTAAAACGTCGTGCTTAAAGCAATATTTGGCCTACCCCGGTATAAGGATCCCAATGTCAAATTGCTTCCAGGAACAGCAGTACAGTATTCTGGTGTGCACCGACCCAGTACTGTCAAGATTTCCTTGATCTATAGGACCTTTCGGTCAAGGCAACGATCTCCTCGATCTGTAAGATTTTCTCAGTCAAGGCAACGATCTTCTCGATCTATAAGATCTTCTCGGTCCAGGCAATGTTCCTACGAGCACCGGCTATTTTACAACATATATATCTGTATATATTGGTTGTTTTTTGAATGAATTTTTCTTAAGAGTTTGGGGTCTATTTATAGCGTTTGAAAAAATAATATGCACTAATAAAATAATATTATTTTACTATGTATGTGAGGCCCACATCCTAATTTTCTTGTGGTGGGGCCCATCACTTTTTTCTTTTTCAATAAAAATTTGGCACCGTGCAAGAAATTAATCACATTCACTTTTGACAAATGAGATTTGTGGGACCCACACTTTATTTTTGATCAATTTTTTTGGCAACACATGTTAAATTAAAAAAAACTATCCAACAATCCCCCACAAGTTTTTTTAAACTAGTATCGTGTAATGGTGTCGCCGTTTCAATCGTTGTGTATAAGGTAGATATTGCAAGGACTTAAATCCCCTTTAGACCAACTGAATATAAAAAAGATGCATGGTGTAAATTGTAAGTATTTGTAAGACTCACCCAACTTTACAAATCTTACTTGATTTTTAAACTAATTATCTTATCATTAGTAGCATAAACTTTGAACTAATAACTTGATAAATATGGTTAGTATTTGTAAGACTTATAAAACTTTAAGACTCATTCTAACAGACGTCCTTTCGACTATGTCCTTTCGACTATGTCCTTTTTCAGATCATTAGTCAAAGGATCAGTCACATTCTCTGAAGACCGGACGCCAATCACAAAGATGACTCCTTGACAAATGAGCTCTCTCAAATAGACATGCTTCAGACGAATAATCCGCTTCTTTCCATTGAACATCGAGTTTGCTGCCACAGCACTCGCCGTCTAATTATCACAATAGATAGTAATTGCGCATTGTAATTCTGTCAATGGAAGATCTCGGAGAAAACATTTGAGCCACTCAGCTTCATCTCCTACAGCACAGAGTGTGAAGAACTCAGATTTCATCGATGACTGTGCAATCATAATCTGCTTCTTGGACTTTCACGAGACGACAGCTCCACCCATGGTGAAGACAAAACCTCCAGTAGACCTGCACTCATCTGGTTTTGAGCACCAGCTCGCATCTGAATAGCCTTTAATTACAGCCAGATATCCAATATAGAATAGATCCAGACATGTAGTTGCTTTCAAGTATCTCATCAATCTCTGGACAACATCTCAATGAAGCTTTTTAGGATTACTTGTGAACCTACTAAGTATTCCTACAACGAATGCTATATCTGGTCTTGTGCAGCTCATTACGTACATAAGACTCCCAATGATCTTTGAGTACCTTAGCTGCTCTATTGGTCTTCCAGTGTTCGGTCGAATCTTCTTATTGTAATCATATGGCACTGACAATTCTAGCAGGTTGTTGTAGCCATACTTCTTTAGCATGTTCTCAACATAATGGGATTGAGACAATCCAATACCTTCTTCAGATTATATGATTTTGATTCCGATAATCACATCCGCAGTTTCAATGTCCTTCATGCTGAACTGTGCTGATAAGAATTTTTTGGTAGATATTACTATCTCCAAATCACTCCCGATGATGAGCATATCATCCACATAGAGACAGATGATCACCACCTTTCCTTCAGCGACCTTAATGTATAGGCACTTGTCAGATTCACTGACTTGATACCTAATATTGCGAACAACCCTATTGAACTTTTCATGCCAGAGTTTTGGTGCCTGCTTAAGTCCATATAGAGACTTAAAAAGCTTACAAACTTTATCAGTTGGAACATCAAGTCCTTCCAACGACACCGTTGCACGACACTAGTTTTAAAAAACTTATGGGAGATTGTTAGATAGTTTTTTTTAATTTAACATGTGTAGCCAAAAAATTTGACCAAATATAAAGTGTGGGTCCCACAAATCTCATTTGTCAAAAGTAAAAGTGATTAATTTCTTGGATGGTGCCAAATTTTTGTTGAAAAAGAAAAAAATGGTGGGCCCCACCATAAGAAAATTAGGACTTGGCCCTCACATGCATAGTAAAATAATATTATTTTATTAATGCATAGTATTTTCCCAAACGCTATAAATAGACCCCAAACTCTTAAAAAAATTCATTCAAAAAACGACCAATTTATACAGATATATATGTTTAAAATAGCCGGTGCTCGTAGGAATATTGCATGGACCGAGAAGGTCTTATAGATCGAGGAGATCGTTGCCTTAACTAAGGTCTTACAGATCGAGGAGATCGTTACCTTGACCGAAAGGTCCTATAGATTGAGGAGATTTTGACAGTACTGGATCGGTGCAGACCACAGTACTGTATTGATGTTCCTAAAAGCAATTTGGCCTTGAGATCCTAACACCGGAGTAGGCCAAATATTGCTTTAAACACAGCGTTTTACAAACGCACAACAGCTAAGTTAAAAAATTTTAAATTACAGCACTTCAGTTTTCTTTTAATTTTCTCTATTTTTATATCTGTATTATTCCAGATTTAACCACGGGCATCAATAATATATATATAGAGAGAAAGAGAGAGAAATGGGTATGCTTGGTACCAAGCACAAGTTTTTGTGCTTAGTAGTGAGGTGACATATTCTCCTCCACTCATTGAAATCGGATCCCATAATCACATGAGTTGGGGAGTGGTTGAGAATTGGAATGAGTGGATGAAATAAGACACCTCACTACCAATTTGTGCTTGGTACCAAGCATACCCATTTTTCTCATATATATATATATATAATATATATATATATATAGAGAGAGAGAGAGAAAAAAAAAACTTATGTCAACTTAAGTGAACGTTCACTAAGTTTCTTAGTCATTGATGATCACTTGATTGAGCTACATTATGGATGATCCGCTCCGTGAAACTTGATCTACATATTCTAAAACCCCAACACACCAAATTTGGGGTGAACCCGTCGTGATTTGACCATCCGTCGAGCCATGTAAAAAGTTCTATTCATTCGAAACCGTTAAAATTGATACGAGTGGATGAAGGGTCAAACCACGACGGGTTCACCCCAAATTTGGTGTGTTGAGATTTTAGAATATGTAGATCAAGTTCAACGGAACGGATCATCTATAATGTAGCTCAATCAAGTGATCATCAATGACTAAGAAACTTAGTGGACGTCCACTTAAGTTGACATATATTTTTTAACATTCAATATAATCAGAACTTTAATGAGGTACAAAAATATATTTAACTAAATCAAGTTATGATTGACCCTTACGTCTATGTATCTTCATGTTTTGAAATTGTCCCACAATAGCATCATTTGAATTATCGCTAAAAACATTCTTTTCAATTTAACTAATACAATTACAATTGACCCCGATATGCGGGCCACTCATATTTTAATGGTGTCACTTTGAATAGTGATAGATTGACCCATGTTTTACAATTTTATCATATAATAATTGCCATGAATTTAATCTATCTTTTGCAATTTTATCAAATAGGGTGGTGTGACTTGACACCTTCCATTTGAATGTACCACCGCCCTTGACCACAGAAACAACTTTATGATACAAGTGATAATGTACATGCACCAAATCATTTTGGTCATTTCATTTCAGTCATACAGATGAATTTTATAATAACAGAGTATGCCATGGGTGATATAATACTTACAGCATAAGAGGTACTTTGATTTGAATATGGAAATTTTCACTAGTTCTCACTAGGTGAAGTACCAGAGCAAACAGACACTATTTTCTACTTGACTAAAACAGAATAGTAATTGTCTTACTATACACAATCAACAGTGAAATAGATTTTCCAAGAGGTCCTTTTATCAGAATAACCAAGTCCACTATCACATGTATCTAACCTACTTAGAACAAAAACTAGCTAAAAGAGACTAATAATTTAGCATAAGAAAAAAAGAAATCAAAAAAAGAAAAAAAAAACGAGGCCATAGATCTAATACTGCACTAAATTACTACAAAAATTATAAACATGAAAAGTTCAAAAATCTATAATCGGATCTAGCTAAAAATCTTACTTAGGACCAGTGCATCCCATCGTCGTCCCCAACCCTCCATTGAGCTTCAGCACAGCAAGCTTGTTCAGAAGCTTCTTTGTAGCTTCAACATCTGCAGTTCTCCAAACAGTCAGAATCCAAACTCACTCACAAAAAAAACAAGATCAAACACTCGATCGATCTCAAAAACTCAGATCAAAGATCACATACCTTCAGGGGGCGGAGCAAGGGTTTCATAAGGAACAACAACCTCATCAGTTGGAGTCTTGATCTTGCTCCACTCGATCTGCTGAGCTTCTCCACTTCAAAATCAAGATCAAGCAACAGAAATCAGCGAAAAGAACCAAAACCTAAGCAGATCCAGTAGAATCGGTGTAAAAAAGATGCTCGATCTACCTCAAGTAGCGCGATACGAGGCTGATGAATCCAGATTTCTCGTTCTCACTGCAAAAAGAGTATAATCTAATCAATAACTCAGATCTGATCTCAGACCTCTGAGCTCAGACGACGAAATCTAGAAGTGAGAAGCTACCTGATCTGATCGAGTCCGGCGACGGCGGCTCGGAGATTGGCGATCTTATCGGTCTCAGTCGCCACGGCGGTCGCCATTGATTGAGATGTTCGCGCTCAGTTTCGAGAGATCGAGAGAGAGAGAGAGTTGAGGAGAGAGAGTGAGAGAGAGAGAGACAAGAGGGTTGGAGCGAGAGAAAGGGGATTATAAGGAAGAGGACGCAGAGCGCGCTGGAAATAGAAACGTCTTTTTGTGGGTAAATTTCACGAAAACCCCTTACACTTTAGCAAGTCATGGAAAATTCCTCTAAACTTAAAATTACACAAAATCTTCTCATCGCTAATGACATGAGGACAAAATAACAAATCAAAAAACCAATTTTCATTTCCTTTTTCAGTAAAACATGAAAAACCATTCCCTACAAACTTTGTGCGTTTTCTCGTCTCTCATTTAAGTTCATTAATGATAATTTATAAATTGGATTCGATTCCTACTTATCCTGACTAAACTACTAGTTTTGTTTCTTTTTACGTTCCAAACTATTTTTAGTCTACACGTGTCCTCTAAACTATAAATTTATTGTCTACTTGCCTTCTAGAACTATTTGAGTCACATCTTACCTCTTGAACTATCTCTTTTCTCTTGTTAACTCGTTTAAAACACCCACAATGTAATAAACAGGAAGCGGTAACTAGTAACTAAATGTTATAGTTTAGAGGGCTAGGTGAGACAAATATTAGTTTAGAAGGTAAAAGAGAACAAATTTAATAGTTCAGGAAACAAGGAGGGACTGGAAATAATTCAAGAAATAATAAGAGATAAAACTAATAGTTTAATAAAGGACAAACAAGTTCTAAAGCCTTCAAAAATTTTCAGTCTTTAAATCCGCATGCAATTTACAAAGTTCTGGTTGGCATCTCATAATTCCTCAAGCTATTGGGCGTTTGTGAAATTTGCCCTATTCTTGTGGTAGATTCTAGAAGACGGAGAGTAACGGATTCCGTTAGAGAAAACGGAATGTTCGAACGGGATATTATGAACAAGAATCAAGGCAAAAGTGGCGCCGCTGTAACGCAAAGTTGGAGGGCGAGAAACGTGGCAGAGGAAAAAGGTCGGACCAATTAGGAAACGGAGTTGTGGGTATGCAGCTGAGGATGATATGATTCCTGTGGATTTGTGTGTGATGCATATATGCCTGGGCCAAAGACCACAGCTCAAAAAGCCCAAGGCCCTAGTTTAAGGTCTTTGAATATATGGCTTTCCCTAGATATTAGAGGTGGGAGCGATGATCAAGTACTCAAGTGTTTTCCAAAAATATAATTTAAGAGAAATTAAACTTTAGAATAAAAAATAGTATAATATATAACTTATAATACTATTCACGTGGTAAACAAAAAATTATTGTAGCACCCAATTGTTAATAAGAAAATGAAGAGAGTGTAGTCTTACATGACAAGATTCGGATAATAGAACCTGAATGGTTAATGCGGATGATGATGACTGTGTCTAAAAAATTATATGAGGAACTAGGACTCTTGAGGAAAGAATCCGCTAGTTTTCTCCTTAGGCTTGTGTAGGATCCAGATAATTACACGCATGGGATAGGAATAATTTATAACTAAATTATGCACAATGGAAATAAAGAAACTCTAGCGTGCTTTCTAGAATAGAATATAAACAACAAGTTTAAAATTACCGATTCGGAAGATCATTGCATCTTTCTTGATCAACGATCGGAGAGCAACCACACCGTGCAACCAGCAAAAAACCCCATGCATATCACCCCACAGCTACCATATAAAGCACGAATTCATAAGGAGAAGGAGATTATGACTAAGTGAAGGTTTATGGCCTATTCTCTTAATCCCCCACCATGAAAACCCTATATTTATATATAAATGATTTAGAGATATAATCCTACACTTATTAGGATTATAAATATCTTATCTCTAAGATAAGGTATTATCCACTCACTTATTTGGATCTATATCTCATAATAATAACCAACATACTCTCACTCACACAAATGAGTGTGTGTCATCTGTTGTTCCCTGAGCCGACTTGCTGAATCATTGACTCCACGAGTCAAACTCTCTATGAGAATCTCCTTCCCTTTTAAATTCATGTCATTTGAAGATATTGAAATAATCATAAAAATATGGCTGATTTATCCTTTTGAAGATATTGAAATAATCATGTCATTTTTAATTTGATTGTGGGCTCGGGTTTGAATCATGTTTGGGAAACAAAATCGAAACCTCCAAAACCCACAAAAGCCGTAATTCTTCTCCAAAATCTCTGTATTCTCGTGTCACGCCTTGCTTCCCAAGATACTAGGGAATCAAAACGTGAACAAGCCCGCGACGTATTAGACTAAGGAGAAATAAGTACTAGACCCCTTCTGCTCAATCTAATACGCTAAGCGTCAAGCAAATATAAAGCGAAGGCGCAGGTCCCCGATCACAGTAGCGAGAATATAATAAATAACTCAGAACAAAATAATACATATCACAACTGAAACATCATCCTAGACATAATATTCGGGCCAAACATGCCCTTATACAAAACTATCTGAATGAATTGCTGGAAAAATATAAAATACAACGATCCGGCAGAAAATAAAAGTACTACAAAAGTAAACTAGGGTCATCAACTAAATAAAAGAGGTAACTGAACTTCGACTTGTTCTTTTGCTCCGTCTGCAAAGCCTTCCTGCGGAGGATCCTCTGGCTCCTGTACTACTCCGAACTATAGTTGTCCGTCCTCTAAATCTGACGTACATCCCGAGAGAAAGGAGTACGTCAGCGTGCATGGCACACGGCAAGATCCCAAAAGGAAGAATAGAAACGGTCGTGCGACCAATGCAATAATGGTAATAACAATGGAAACATGCAACTGAAATACTAATAATCTAAATATAATTTACTACTAGAATAGAATAATCAGAATAAATCCAAGGAAATCAACCAAGTAACAAGTCGTTCATGCAGCTAGCGATCATAATAATCATCCAAGTACATGGTCATACACTAGATGGAATTAATACTTAAAAATCTACAACTCGAGACGTAGTACGTCGAGCGAAATAATCCAAACAAGAAAACCCTCATGTATATACCATATGTCTCAAATTGTAGATAATTAAATATTAATCTCGATCTATATATGAAGAGAAATACAACTGGTCCGTATCTCACAAGAATCCATAATCACCTTAAGTAATAAGGCCATGTAACTAGTCATTCTATAACAGGTCACTGGTCCACATCTCACATAGAATCAACGCTCATATCATTGGATAACTGACTGTTCACAAATCTCCTACGTGCATCCAATACTGCTACACAAATTGGTCAGAGAACTACACGCAATCCGATCTCGGCCTGGTCCGAACTCAGGCAAAGCTTAGGTGATGAAACAGGTCACGAACTAAAGTGACTACACGAATTCACTTTAACCCAACAAACTAATCCCAGTGACTACACAAATTCACCCGCTCGAGCCTGGAAGATACATCAACAACTATATCCGATCACATGAACATGAACTTTCTCACCCCAACTCTTCTCGTTTTGTTAAGTCAACACAACACATGTCTCTAGGTCACGCAAGGCTACTACGTTCATGACCGCTAACAGTTCTCATTCACAACAAGGAACAATCAATGCAACTAATCATGTACAATAATATCATATCATATCAGATAATCAAGTCTAAGAATTTGAATCATAAAATCGTTCTAAAATAATCTTCTGAAATAATAAATTTATTTACTTCAAAATAATTCCTTTTTCCAAAATAAATTCTTTATTTATTGTTATAATTATCCAAAAATAATTTCATTTTCCAAAATAAACTCTTTTTAAAATTATTCTAAAATATTCATTAAATGTTCTTTTTAATACTCACTCTTCCAAAATGAATTATTTATCATTATAATTAATAATTCCTTTTTCAAATAAATTCCTTTAAATTATTTACCTTTATTCTAAAATGATTCTTTTTCCAAAATAATTCTTTTTAAATTATTATAATTTTTCTAAAATAATTTCATTCTCAAATAAATTCTTTTTAATTAATATAATTATCCAAAAATGATTCTGCTATCGAAATAAATTCTTTTAATTCATTATAATTATTCAAAAAAATGTTATTTATCATATTACTATGATATATTTAATATTATTCATCAATAATCCCACGTAGATAATTATATCACAGATCTAAAACTACAGATAATTCATAATAAATATAAAATTCAGATCTAAGCAAGTGGGATATTGCCTTGGGTATATGGTGGACTGTAGTGGGGGCCGTCGGGGTGGTTGCACAGCGTTACGACGGGTTTCGCGGAATCGACGGCTAAAATTACAAATTAGAGTGTTAATGCAACGTACAATATTCAAATGAGTATAACGAGGTGTAGATAGGGAGCCCAAGTGAAAGGAATATACCGTGTGCTAGACAACACGAAGGGCTACACACCTGTAGGCGTCAAAAAATGCTGAAAGGAATCCAAACACAGCTCAAAAGGAAGTCATCCAAAATGTCAAAAAAGAACACAAGTATAGACCGTCTCGCATGCGAGACAGTCTTTACTGTCTCGCACGCGAGGACTGTCTCGCCATGCGAGACAGTCTTTACTATCTCGCGGGCGAGACAGACTTTTACTGTCTCGCCCACGCGAGACAGTCTTTACTGTCTCGCCGTGCGAGACAGAATTTACTGTCTCGCACGTGAGACAGCTCTCAGAGGCCCAAAACTACTTTGCATAACCGCCAACACGTGGTCACTAACTGTTCAAGAAACGTGGGAAACGTTATGGACGAGAATCACGTTGATAACTGCCAAAATAACGGAGTTTCAAAACGTGGAAAGGCAGTTACAAGAAACTGTCGGGCAATTAACGATTTTTGAGACAAGGTTTTACTGTCTCGGAACCCGAGACAGTGTTTACTATCTCGGAACCCGAGACAGTCTTTGTTGTCTCGGCCGCCAAGACAGCAAACACTGTCTCGAAAGCTGATTTTCTCTCAGGGGTTATAAATACTCCCCGATATCGACTCACTTCGATAAACGAAGTAAGAATCATTAAACCCCTCACGATTCAATCAGAATCTGTGATTTGGTGGTCCACGAGTCAAAGCGCTCCCGGCACAGGCAAAGATCCCACGCAAGCAGCGATCCAAACAACGATCCTGCGTTTGTTTCTCAAGAGTTATAATTTTTCCTTTTATTGTGTAAAAGGAGTCTTATAAAAAGGCTATCTCTTTTTTGAATTTGTTGTAATCGACCGAAGATGTAATGAATTTCATGACAAAGTCAACTTTTGACGCAAACAAACTGGCGACCACAGTGGGAGCCAACGGTCTCGCTATCGAGATCGTCGTGTCGCAGCCAACCATCAAGATCCCGGTTGAATCAACGGTCGAGTATGAGTTCGACCAAGCGAAGTTTGAGGAGTATTTATCATCCTCACCTGTAAAGTCTTCCTCGCCTCGCAAATGCAGGAAGATTTCATCTTTGTTGAAGTTGTCAAACACTACAGATGAAGACTCTCGCTTAATTGTTGCTGAGGATTCTACTCGCAACCTCTCTGCTCATAATGACTCTTCTTCAATTAAGGAGTCATTAAATCAAAGCCCGCCGGCATTGATGAAAAGAGCTCGTCAGAGACAACGCCAACGCCGCGCTCGCCAAATGGCTAAGGCCTTGGAGCAAACCGACGGAGTTCATTATCATGCGGACTTAGAGTCGAGGAGGCATCAAGTGGTTCAGTTGTCTCAACGACCAATCACTCATGTCTTTGCTAAATTCACGATGGAGGAATGGACTATTATCAAAAGGATTCGTTCGACCCTTAAAGAACGCATACAAAAACGTCGTGAAAACGCTGCTCATGCCCGTGCTCTCTTACAACAAAGACGAGAAAGGATGAAGGAAACGGTGGCCAAAGAACCACCGAAACTCTGCCAAGTTTGGATTCCAAAGTCTGAAGTTGTAAAAAATCAACATTCGGAGCCCGTTAGGACTCCACACCCGCAATGGGGTGGTTCTAAACGTATGACTCCTAAAATAACCTTGGATCACTCAAAGACAACAATAATTTGTTCTGAGAATGCCAACAAGGTTTTACACCCCCAGAAGAAGACGCATTCGTCAAAAGACATTGTTATACCTGGGAGGTCATACCAACAGACGATAGAATTTTCCGGCAATCATACCGATGAATAGACATTTTCGCAAAAGAAAATCAGCTGCCCAAGATGATGAATTCCCTGAAGTCACCATCAACGTGGCTGATAAAAGAAAGTCTAAGCGGCATTCAAGTGACTCAAATCCCGACTTTTCCCCGAGAGGAAAAGTCAATCCAAGAATTGCTCAAAGGATGTCTCGACTCCAATTAGGAGCCATCAGACGCAGAGATTACAAGAGAATGCAAGAAGGAATGTCCTCGGAGGATGAATTCTCGGACACTTGTTCTGCAATCGCTTCTGATGATACAATGTTTAGCACGGGACAAACCAGAGAAGTACTTACGATCACCTCTGATCAATTTTCTCAAATGCTTCAAGAAGCTCTAGCGAAGCAACGTGAAGAAATTAGAGCTGAGATAAAGACAGAGATGGAGTTAGCTATCCAACAAATGAGAGAATTGCTAACTCAATGGCCTCAACCTCCTGAGTCCAGTCAGCGAGCTGAATCCAGCCGCCTCACTCAGAATGTTATAGGTGACAGTGATCCAGAAGTGGATGAAGTCATTATGGCTGATACACCTCCCAATAGCAATAACGCTGGGGGTGGTCTAACGGATTCTCCCAATAACGAGATTGGGGGTGGTTCAATAGCACCTCTCACAGGGAGTGGTCTAACTCATTCTCCTCAACGTCCTTCGAATGAAGACATAGACGATAAAAGAAAAATGAAAGAGCTTGAAAATAAAATCAACGCTTTGATAACGACTCAAGAAATGAAGAAGACGGGTATTCCATGTCCCTATCCAAGAGAATGGAATTCAATACCGTACCCGGCAAAATTCAACATGATTAACTTCACACCGTTTGAGGGGAAGAGCTCGCCTATTCAGCACTTGATTTATTTCAAGTCTCATTTGGGCATGATCTCTGGAAACGAGGCTTTAATGGTCCGGTCATTCATTGGCACCCTTCGTGGGCCTGCCTTCGATTGGTACCGACGTCTCAAGCTTGGGAGCATCAATTGCTGAGATGACATGGAAAGTTTATTCCTCAGCAACTTCTTCGATGATGACACCGAAGTGTCAATCGGAACCCTTTTGGATGAGAAGCAAAAAGACGGAGAGTCAGTCGACAATTTTGTCAAGCGCTTCCGTGGCAAAATAATGAATTGCAGAGATCCTATTACAGAGGAGTTCATCCTGCAAACATGCTACAATAACCTCTCCATCGATGTCTTGGAAGCTCTGGGGGTCGTACCATCCACCACTTGGAAAGAGTTAAAAATGCGCGGTGAACAAGCTGAACACTTTCTTAAAAGAAAGAAAACTGAGAGAAGCCAACCGACGACATCTGCAATCGCTGTCGCTATGAATGCGACTCTCGATCCGAAGTTCCAAAAGGAGTATTCTTTCGAAGATGATGAAGCTCCAGCCATCTCTAGACGGAATTGCAATCAACCTAGACGGAAATTTCCGTCTAGGTTGATCGTTTTTCTACTAGTGATATATATATATATAGAGAGAGAGAAACTTATGTCAACTTAAGTGGACGTCCACTAAGTTTCTTAGTCATTGATGATCACTTCAAAAATAAGATCCAAGCATTAATTGACTCCGGCGTCATAATGGCGAAACAAGCCAAATAAAGATGACCAAAATACTCCATGGGATACACGAGTATAAACTGTTTTCCCCTAACTCTATGGGATACACGAGTATAAACTGTTTTCTCCTAACTCCGAAGAGTATACGAGTATAAACTGCTTCTCAACACTCCAAAGAGTATACGAGTATAAACTGCTCCTCGATACTCCAATAGGTATATGAGTCTAAACTGTTTCCCACTCTTGACGGGAAGTTCCTGGAGAATTTTTACATTCTTAAGGATAACCCGGTCATGTAACTCAGCATAATATTAGACCCAGTTTCGCGAAGAAAGCTGGGGTGGATGGTTTGTGTAACGAAAGTTCCCAAAAGAATGTTATATATATAATTTTCTTAGGGATAACTCAATCATTACAAACAAAGTGATAAACACTACATCCCCACGGTGATTTTTGAATACTCCTATGTTGAGATGAGATTCAATCACTTCGTTGGATCAGTCTTCCCTCTCAAACTCCCATTTAGTCAAACCTCTAAACGGTTAGGTCCAAAGCCAAAATCCCCTCTCGATTCTTTCAATGAACGAGAGGTCCACAAATTAAACGATCAAACCTTTAAACAGTTAGGATCGTCTCAAAACTCCCACTTGGTCAAAACCTTACTCAGTTAGGACCACAACCAAAATCCCCTCTCGATTCCTTCCATGAACGAGAGGTCCACTTTTAGTTGAATAATCAAACCTTGTGACATTTAAGATTATTCAAACCAATCCAGATTCTCTAAGTGTAGATCCCACTTGGAGTTTTCCTTTGCACCAGGAGATAGAATATAAAATTCTTCCTCTCCGATCATCGGGTTCATCTCTACCAACAAACAAGAGACTATGAGATAGAATATAAAATTCTTTCTCTCCATCATCCGGGTTCATCTCTACCAACAAACAAGAGACCAGGAAATAGAATATAAAATTCTTCCTCTCCTGGGCCGGGTTCATCTCTACCAACAAACAAGAGAACAGGAGATATAATATAAAATTCTTCCCCTCCTGGGTCGGGTTCATCTCTACCAACAAACAAGAGACTAGGAGATAGAATAGGCGTAGTTAGCTTCAACTCTTAACTCTTTCGATTTTCGATCTATCCGATGCTTTGACGAATAGCCGAGTTTTTTTCCGGCGCTGCGTTTATCGTCTGGCCGTCGTCGGAGTCTCGAGTCTGCAGCTGATAAATTGAGTTTGGCATCGGGTTCACCTCTACCAACAAAAAAGAGACCAAAATACTCCAATGGGTACACGAGTCTAAACTGTTTCCCTACCCTCAACAGGAAATTTCTGGAGAATACTACTCAGAATATTCTTAAGAATAACCTGAATACTCCGATAGGTACACGAGTCTAAAATGTTTTCCTACCCTCAACAGGAAGTTTCTGGAGAATATCACTCAAAATATTCTTAAGAATAACCTGGCTACCTCCCAACGGGTATACGAAGTTAAACTATATCCCGAGAACTCCAAAAATACATGAGTATAAACTGTGTTCCTATGAAGACTGATACAGTGATTAACAATGCGGTATCAATTTAATGACAAAAGCTGAATTCACAAGTACAAATTCCAGCTTCAATTCAAGATCCCGACAACGGTCAAGCGATGAACGCCATGCCGAAAGAATCTTAGCTATTCTACAAAGCACTGAATAGACTGAGAGACAAAGAGATCAAGTGTTGAAGCCATCATAAGTAAGACATATCTTATCCAAAGCATCCCAGAACTTCTCTATAAAAGATTGAGTCTGGAATACTTTGAAGGGGGTATCTGTAGGCGTCAAAAAATGCTGAAAGGGATCCAAACACAGCTCAAAAGGAAGTCATCCAAAATGTCAAAAAAGAACACAAGTATAAACCGTCTCGCATGCGAGACAGTCTTTACTGTCTCGCACACGAGACAGACTTGACTGTCTCGCCATGCGAGACAGTCTTTAGACAGACTTTTACTGTCTCGGCGGGCGAGACAGACTTTTACTGTCTCGCCCACGCGAGACAGTCTTTACTGTCTCGCCGTGCGAGACAGAATTTACTGTCTCGCACGTGAGACAGCTCTCAGAGGCCCAAAACTACTTTGCATAACCGCCAACACGTGGTCACTAACTGTTCAAGAACGTGGGAAACGTTGTGGGCGAGAATCACGTTGATAACTGCCAAAATAACGGAGTTTCAAAACGTGGAAAGGCAGTTACAAGAAACTGTCGGGCAATTAACGATTTTTGAGACAAGGTTTTACTGTCTCGGAACCCGAGACAGTGTTTACTATCTCGGAACCCGAGACAGTCTTTGTTGTCTCGGCCGCCAAGACAGCAAACACTGTCTCGAAAGCTGATTTTCTCTCAGGGGTTATAAATACTCCCCGATATCGATTTTTTTAAGGGGGGAAGCAGAAAACATCAAGGCTGATCATTTTTGAGCACTTCGGTGCAGAGAGAGCAGAGTTCCTGAGCTTCCGGCAATTCCTTGAGATTCGAGCTTTGACTTGATCTTAAGAAGAACGACTATCTTACTTTGATAAGATATCGTTTTAAATTCTCACTTCGATAAACGAAGGAAGAATCATTAAACCCCTCACGATCAATCAGAATCTGTGATTTGGTGGTCCACGAGTCAAAGCGCTCCCGGCACAGGCAAAGATCCCACGCAAGCAGCGATCCAAACAACGATCCTGCGTTTGTTTCTAAAAAGTTATAATATAAAAAGGCTATCTCTTTTTTGAATTTGTTGTAATCGACCGAAGATATAATGAATTCCATGACAAAGACAACTTTTGACGCAAACAACACCGACGAACGAATCGATGGAAACGGAGGTCGGAGTTGGCCTAAAAACACGCGCGAAGTCAGCTCCGAACTGCAGTTTTTTGCAGCGAAGCTCACTGATTCGGGCTCGTCGGCGGCGGTGGCCATAAGAATGGTTTTTATCTAAATAACCCACGTTACAAAATTACAAATTACACAATTTATATTCCACAAAAGATATCATATTTGCCTCAATATAGATCGTTCGCATATTTTCAGCTACTCCAATCTTATGATTTTATTATCCATCCATCTATTAGTTACGCATATTAAGTTTCCAATTTTAACTACTATACAATTGAATGTAATTTCCTATAGAAAATCTACTCTGACTATTGATAGTCAATTGCAATATACTATCAGAAAGTGTATCCTATGATGATCATGGCGATGACCCCACATGTCGTTTTCTACTCAAGACCCATCAATTATCCAAATTATTAAACAAAATCTCAACTTTCTTCAAAAAGAAGGGGAGAGCGAGAGAGAGAGAGAGAGAGAGAGAGAGAGAGAGGACGAGAGTGACAGAGAGAGGGAGAGTGAGATTGAGTGAGAGTGAGAGTGATGTGGGGGATTTTTGAGGAGGAGTTGGGGGAAACACGAGGTGGTGGGAGTGCGGGATTTAGGGAGGATTTTAGGGGTGTGGGGTAGGGGAGAGAGAGCATGAGAATGAGAGAGATGAAGAGAGAGAGATGCAGAGTGAAATACCGTAGAGAAAAACACAGGAAAAAAATACCCATTTAAAATATAATTTAAAAAATACCAAAAATTTATTCAAATAATTATTGAAAATTTATGGTCAAAATAATAGTAACAATAACAATAATGAATAATTAACTATTAATTTAAAAGTTTTACCGAAACAATTAAATTTATAATTAGCAAAACCATTAAAATAATATAGTACCTTATTTTTAAATCGTAGAAAATTCTAGAGAAATTGGGGAAAATTACAAATAGTCTTTTAAAATAATAATACTTAATATTTAAATACCAGGAAATTATTTAAACACGTATTAGAAATTTACGGTCATTACATCTCGGCTCTCCAAAATCTTAAGCATATATCTCGAAGCAAATTTTTATGCTTAAATTTTATTAATATGTTAGATTACATATTACAATATTAGGTTATGTATGAATATTATCTCATATGATGCACAATATTCTATATATATTCCTGATTTCTACAATCTAATATCATGGATTTTATTTGTTCAGTATTTATCTCATGCCCACCACCTTATAGTAGTCCTTCAAAAGCTTATTCTAAAGTTTTCTAAGCGAAGTATATAATTTCAGGAAATAATTCAAAATCTTGAGACTTATTCAAAATATGGTGCTTTTTTAAGCATTGCATTTTGAACTTACCTCCCTCTAAGGTTTAATACATTTGATTTTATTATTGTATGCGTAAAATTAGAAATCATATCTATTTCTCTATTTAAAAGGGTACTAGTCATGATACAGTAAATTATTGTAGTATGAACAGTAAATTTACTCTGCATACTTAAAGAATGACCTAAAGATTTATTGTTCATGCTATAGTAATTTACTGTAATATTTACTCTAGCATGAACAGTAAATCTTTGGATCCTCCTTTAAGTATAGAGGAGTAAATAAACTAAGCATCTGGCCTCATATTGTATGATGAGTATTATTTATCAATGGGATTCTATACTATTGTTTGTAGATAATAAATGTTTCAATTTTTTTCATTGGCTTAACTGAACTTAAATAACTTATAGTTTACCAAAATTATACTTATGCACTCACACATGTATTTTTCTATACTTAAATATCTTAATATTTTCTAAAATTTTATGTTTGTACCTTCTATCATGTTACCTAAACATAAAAATGCTCTTTGTAATTTTTCTATATGAGTGTCATGGTATAATTTTAGGACAATTCTATGTTTTCTACTCTTTCCATATATACTTTATTAGTATGCAATTATCTATTAATATATTATTATAATTACTAATAATTAATATGATGTAGATTTTACAATAATGTTCGAAGTTTTAGGGACCAAATTATACAAACTTGAAGTGACATATAGTATAATTAATTAACAACGATAATTAATTTAGTTTAGTTGGTAATAGAATGTATAATATAAAAAATATGGGTAATATAGTCATTGGAAAGTTTTTCCACAACTCCCTCTTCTAAAGGGAGTATGATTTACACTATATATTCTGCCTTCTAGTGAAAAACTAAACAAACCAATTCACCAACCCCCACCCTCCCCCAGAAAAAACCAAGTCTTGCATCTCAGATTTGACAAACCGCACTGTTTTTTAATATAATTCTAATTACCTGATCATGTTAAACTTTATTCAAGGTTTAGATGTAATTGATTAACACCATATATAAAATTTATCCCACAGATTATCTAAGTTCTGATATTGAGTTATAACATCAGACGAAGTTTGTGGGATGACATTTTAAACAAAATATGATGGTATTTAATTTTTCGATAGCCACAACCTAGCACTGATAGTATTCTCTACGTTTCTTGATACGTCAACGGCCAGTTCGGCTGCTTAAGCCTTTTGTTAAGCAAGTACACTTATTAGGTACGCATTGGTCTCGCTTTTAATTACCCGAGTATATATTGTCTCCTTGCATTTGTTGTCGTGCGAAGAGTAATCTGTTTGGTCATTCGCATATGTCACGCACGAACATACTAGTTGCTAAATAACTAGACACTGAAAATAAAATAAAATTTGGTCGACAGATTTTTTTTTCCCAACAGGAAAAACCTACTTAGAGGTTCGTATGCCTGAGAGAGAGCTCGAGCTCGACCTCGAGCCCTCACACTATTAGGAGGACTTAAACCTTTTCAATAAAGAATTTGGATTCTCTTTACTATAAAAAAGTAGTTGAGAGAGCACTACTTTTAATTCCAACTGATAATTATTTAGTGAATGATTGTGATATATTCTAAATCTAATGCTCAATATGCTCAATCTATTGCACTCATTCCTAATTTGTATTTTAAGAAAAAATCATAACCACCCGCTAAATAATTAATGGTTGTGATTTAGTAGTGGCACATTCATTGATTTTTGATAATAAAGAGGATTCGAATCCAGAAAGAAACCCCCCGAAGAGTCCCCACAAATTAGTTATTTTGACCTTTCTGTCATTTTGATTTTTGACTAAATTTTTTTTTAGTCATTAAATTTGATGAAATTACTTAAATTCTTCTTGACTTACATAACAAGAGAGTGAAAAAGAGGGTCATGAGACCGCTAAGAAGCATGGCTTTCAGATAATCCTAAAAAAGTCTGAATTTACCACTTAACCTCTTAAAATTTTTATATACCCCAAAGGAACGCATTAGCGCAGTTGGCTAGACCTTGCTCGAGTCTGAGGCCTAGAGTTCGAACGCTGAGGAAGCGGTGAAGAAAAGTGCTTTAGTGATTGGGGGGTTCCATCACTATCAACCAATTACCATTGGATTAAAAGCACAATCTCTGAGCAACTCAAACTTTTTAAAATGTTAATTTAGCTGGCTAGATTATCTTTGTTGTAATTCATCTTTTTTCTAAAAAAAAAAATTATATACCCCAAAAAGATTGGGGCTCATCTAAAAACAGATTTAGAAAAACACAAAAAAAATTAAAATTAAGTGAGAACATTTCTCTTAAAATTTTTATATACCCCAAAGGAACGCATTAGCGCAGTTGGCTAGACCTTGCTCGAGTCTGAGGCCTAGAGTTCGAACGCTGAGGAAGCGGTGAAGAAAAGTGCTTTAGTGATTGGGGGGTTCCATCACTATCAACCAATTACCATTGGATTAAAAGCACAATCTCTGAGCAACTCAAACTTTTTAAAATGTTAATTTAGCTGGCTAGATTACCTTTGTTGTAATTCATCTTTTTTCTTAAAAAAAAAATTATATACCCCAAAAAGATTGGGGCTCATCTAAAAACAGATTTAGAAAAACACAAAAAAAATTAAAATTAAGTGAGAACATTTCCATCACTATCAACCAATTTCCATTGGATTAAAAGCACAATCTCTGAGCAACTCAAACTTTTTAAAATGTTAATTTAGCTGGCTAGATTATCTTTGTTGTAATTCATCTTTTTTCTAAAAAAAAAAATTATATACCCCAAAAAGATTGGGGCTCATCTAAAAACAGATTTAGTAAAAATGGATCAACTTTTTAGGGTTTTGTTAAATTTCCCTAAAAAAAGAAAGCAAAGGAGAAAAGAGGTACCCGCCTCTTGAATAAGGCGCAATTTTAGCATATATAGAAGACATTGTACTACAGAGTTATTCAATTATTTAGGCTCTGTTTGGCAAAAGTAGCTAAAAGCTGCGAGATTATAGCTGAAAGCTGTGAAATTGTAGCTGAAACCTGATAGCTGTGTAGCTAGCTGATTGACTAGAGCTGTTTGGCAAAAGTAGCTGTACAACTAGCTTAAATTTGTTAAATGACTAAAAAGGACATGCAATATTATTGATATAAAATTAGAATTATTAGGGGCAAAAACGGAAAAAAAATTAGCAGCTCATTCCCAAAGACAAACGCTACTTGAGGTAGCTTTCCAAAAGCTACTTGCAAAAGACACAATCTCCAAAATAATCTCCTTCTATTTTTTGTCACCAAACAGCTCTACTAGCTTATTGACCAAGTCAATAAGACACAATCTCTTGTTATCAAACATTGCCTTTGCAGCTATTGATAATTAGTTCAATATCGCCTACAAACTCATTCAATATTTACCTATCATGGACAGCAAAGCCTCGCAAACACGGGTCCTCGACAGCAAGGACGACAGATTAGAGAGTACAATTTAATTTAAAACACCTTAACGATCAATGAGAGAAGAAGCCACAAGTTTTGATTTCTCGTCCGATTTCAAATTTGATCCAAGTATGTAGAATTCCTCACTGATAACGATAATATTTTCAATTTTTAGTTTACCAGGATTATATTGTAATTGTCTCTTCTTTTTTGTGTAAGAAAAAGCTACAACACTTAAATTATCATTAACTAAGAAAAAGCTACAACACTTAAATTATCATTAACTAAGTAAAAATGTATTTTCGTCGTAGAAATTATATATTTCTTCATGCTCATATTGAAATTTCGAGTACGGATAAGTTTGTGTTGCTTTTTTGAAGATAATTCCCTCAAAGATGTTTGCCTTCAAGTTGATCAACATATTTTCCAATGGTGTAATAATGAATTGTCTACTTTAAATTTTTATTTACTTTTACTTGTACTTATTGTTGAGGAGTCTGTATAATATGTTATATAAGACTTCAATAAGGAGGATAAAATTATAAAAATGTCAAGAAAGAACTAAAATACAATAATGGGGACACCACAAAAACAAAATGTTAGAACTGGCACGGTAAACCATGAACTTCCACTAGTAGAAAAACACACAACCTAGACGGAAAAAACCACCTAGGTTGCTTAGAAATCCGTCAAATTAGACTAACCTAGACGGAAATCCGTCTGGGTAGTCCATCTAGGATAAATTTGTCTAGTTAGACCAACCTAGACTAAATGGAAATTCTATCCGGGTTGTTATATTTCACAGAATTTTTTTTTAAAAATAATCGATTCCTTGTATATTTTACATTAACCTAATAATACACATAATTATATTCTAATATAATATATATATTTAACAATCCAATCCAATGTTCATTTCAGGGGCTGTTTGGTTGCTCCATTTTTTATGGAAAATGGAAGAAAACTCAAAAATATGATGTCCACATCATCTTTTCTCGTATAAATTTCTTTTTCTTTGTATGGTTCACTTCTTGAAACAAAGAAAGACCAAGAAAAGAGATGGTGTGGCATTCTCTCATTGGATGGAGTGACCCATGATTAAGCATACTCATTTCATAGGTTTTGTGGAGGAAATTGGAAGAAATCATTTTTGATGGTTTCCACCATTATTTTCCTTTTTTTTTTGTTTCCAAGAAAACAGCCAAACAGATCAGTGAAAATCTATTTTATCAGAATATTTTTAATAGATACACTAATAATACCAAGTCCATATAACACCAGACGAATAAATTGGAATACTCTTACAAATACAAAAACTGTTTAGGGCATAAAATATAAAAAACCCCACATCTCGTCGTCGGGGGCAACGGCTCTATCCCTCGCATGAAAAATGTTGTTGCTCTCTCCAATATTATCTACAGCTTGAAGGTCAAATTGATTATATTTTAAAATCATGTGATATTTGACAATATATCAAATACAAAGGGTTTTTAATATTTTAGTACCTTAGATCTTCAATTTAGCATTAGTTTCTTAGGATTTTTAATTTTATGGAAATAATATGTAACTATTGATTTTTTGGGTAGTGATATGCAATAGCATTAGTTCCTTAGTATTTTTACTTTAATGAAAATAATATACAACTATTGGATATTATGGGGACCAATATGTAATTTTTCATCTAGTTTTCTGCATTTATTGGAGCAATATATAATTGAAGAAGATTTAATAGACTTATATTAACAGTATTAGCATGAAAATAAGATACATGTGCGTTGCACTGCCCAAACCGATATTACTGGCGCCCAAGTTTATAAGTGGTATAACTTAACCAAACAAATGAATAGGAATCATACCGGCCAAGCAATTTATGATTTGGGCCATGATCTCGTTCGTCGTGTGGGTGCTCATCCCAATGCTAATCATCTCCTTAGTCACCTAAACATGCATTTCTGAGTCAATATTTTCAAACAAATAGGTGTAGATACGTAGAACAAGGGGCATAATAGAAATATTGACTTATGCTATTGTTGTTTCTATAGATGACATGGAGGATGCTATGAATGATCTTATGCCTATGTCGATAAAGCTCCAACATCATGCAGTGGATATCTTCCTCTCCTATTATTAGGGATGGAAATGAACCAAATAATAAACAAATAGTTCGATAATTGTAACCCACTTACAATTGCTACTTAAATTTTATGTCTTGGTTTTATGACTTAAATAATCTTAAATCTGTATTCTAATAAAAATACTTTGATATTTGATGAGTATTCATGAATATTTATGAAATACCAAGTATTCGAGTTTAGATTCGAAAACCTCTAGATATGAATATTAGAGTTTGCATTTGAACTCGATAATTTTAAACAAATATAAATATGACATTATATTATTTGATTTGATTGTTTACCACCCCTACCTATTATCCCAATAGATTCTGAGTGAGAATGATGTTATCCTCTGGAGATAGCATGCGAGGGTCCAACTCTCCTTCTGCTGCCTCTTGAGACATCCGCAGTGCTGCTACCTCCTTCGTTGCGGCTTCAAAAGCTTCCTAGATCACACACATAAGATTAAAGAAATTACAGCATTGAGAATAGACCTAAGAAAATTTAAATAAGTTTAAGAAGAAATTCAATTAACATTTCTAAATAAATTATAGTTACGCCTTACCACCAACTCGATGTTTACCTTGATCTTCTCCTCATTCTTCTTGTCATCTCTATAACTCTCATGGAAGGTACATATGCCAACTTAGCCTTTAAGTTCAGCTGCATTATTAGTGTTCCCTGTCAGTTTATAAAGTTATGAGACTTTATAGTCATACAAAGCATTAAGACCATTTAAAACTTTAAATAATATCTACCATATCTCGACAATAATATATACTGTTGTTTCATACAAAGCAATAGAGGTAAATTATATGGCATTAATACAACTAGCCATGTAGACAACCCCGAACTCATAACCCCAAACGGATTGAATCCATTGCTAGATAGGCTCAGTCTGATATTTCTACAATCATCGGTAAAACGGGGATAAACTTTGTCAACATGCTTCTAAGCTAAAGCGTCAGTAGGATGTCTCAATTTACCATCATCTACTCGATCTTCCTCGTGCCACCTCATGTTCTTTGTGGTGTCTTTGTTCATATACAATTGTTGCAATTTAGGGGCTAATGGAAAATGACGAAGCACATTTGCTGGAATCTTCTTTTGCATCCCCTCTGTTGTCCTCCGTGTTGAAGAGTTTGTGCATTGTTTCCACTAAGAAATTCCACATGATAGACACTCCTGAAGGTCTTTATTAGCTTTCTGATAGAGGATACAATTATTCGGACATGCATCGATCCTATTATAATCAAGATACAGGGCGGAAACAATCTTCTCAGCCTGATAACTTGTTTGGGGTATGCTAACATCTCCTCCGGGAATTACCATCCGAAGCAAATTAAGAAGCATTTCAAACTATTTATCAGTCATTCTACCAAGTGTCTTAATATGTAGGAGTTTTAATATAAATAAAAATTTAGAGTACTCGGTACAAGCCTCATACATATCTTTTTCACTATCTTCTACTAGCTTCATTATTCGTTGTAAGTCTGCGGAAGCATGCATATCTTTAAATTTTTCTGCACATTCGACATCTCCGACCTGTTGAGCATCATCTTTAATATCATCTCCAATATCATCTTCAACATTATCATTGATATCATATTCGGTAGGACTAGAAAAAATATCTTGAACATTATTTATGCGTCGTTTATCTGTAAACCCCCGGACGTATCAAAACACACATTCTACTCATCTTCAATACAACCTTCCCCATGATCTGACCAATATTTATATTTCTCATCAAATCCTAAATTTATTAGGTGGATCTAGAAATCATTTATATTATGCAGCTTCATATTCCTACATCTACAACAGGGACAATACATAGCACCGCTACTTAAATTCCCAAGATTTATTTCGGCATACCGCATGAAGACGTCACATTCCTCTTTATATCGCACGTCATGATATCTCTCAAGTCAAGAAATATCTATCCACGATTTGCCAGGAATTATCCTTATCAGTAGATTATATATAATTATTAACTATAATTAATCTCACTATTACTAGTAAATTTATGACTCTTCATGACAATACACATCATACTTATATACATGTATCATTTAATAACAAAAATAATTTTCCTTCTAAGAAATGTATATAGAGACTAATTAGCACACTCTAGTAGATGTCATAGGAATGTTTCTATCTCATTAAGAATATAGTAGTGCTTACATCCAACGTCGTATACTTTGTATGTTTTTATTCCTTAAAAATTTCAGCAGCACTTACCCGCTGTTTTCCATGTACAATGTGTGGATCTTATTATGCGTACTGGCAATAGACCAAAACACATAACAACATATGCTTCTTGTACACGGAGAATAACGGGTATGTGTTGCCGAAATTTTTAAGAAATAAAAACATACAAAGTATATAAAGTTGGATGTATGCATTACTATATTCCTAACCCATCCAAGATGAACAAATCCAATAATTACGAATTTCTGTACCAATTTTTTCTTATTATAATATAAAGTAAACTGTCATTTTTGGGTAGAAAACTTTATCTCCTACCCAAATTTTACTCGTCTATCTTATGTTATAAGTCGAAAGAATTAGATGTAATTATTGGATGAGAGTCTAACAATAACATTATCCTTTCATTCTTCTAAATTGGATATGTAATGCATTATTGAAAATTATAATGTGTTATATATCACACTATTTTTTGAAAAAAATTATTTCACACATTTTCACATCACAAACTTATAGAATCACATATATTTATAGTACGCACGAAACTTAGTGTAAATCAACTATCATGACATAAGTGTTCAATTAGGGTTAATAGTTAAAAAGTGTTCAATTAGGCTTACAATTATAAGTGTTGTTTAAATAGGGCAAAATATAGTTGAGTTAGAGTTAATAGCTAAAAAATTTTCAACTAGGGTTACAAGATTTAAACTTGTTCATTTTGGATCATAATTTAGGGTATTTAAACTAAATTTAGCAATAAACAATATAAATTTTAAAATTTTAAAAATTTCCATGAAAAACACACATTAAGCTAGAGAGAAGAGGGTTGTCTGTGGATGAAGAGAATCATGGACGGTGGGGGTTGATTGTGGATGACCCAAACTAGACAGAAATTTTTTCATCTAGTTTGATCCGTCTAGGATCTTCATTTTTCTACTGGTGTGCATTAAGTTAATCTAGTTGTGCTCACACTACTTGTATGTGTTGATTTTCATATTTATATTTACAATAATCTTTATTGCATTTGCATTTACGGTATATTTAAATATCCCATTAAATTTATATAATGAGTTGATTTTGTACCATATATAGTTACATTAATTCTATAGGAACGTAGCACTAATTTCTTGTTGCACTTACATTGAGGACATGTTTGGTGAATTGAAAGTGAACAGCAAGTGCGAAAGTTACTTTTAATTTTCTGCAAATGACTTTCATATCTATATCATCATGCAATGAAAGATAATGTTTGTTTAAAAAGATAAATTATTGTTAAAAATACAGGTGTTAAGATGACATGAGAAAATAAGGTCTATTAATAAATATAGTTTTAATTAAAAATGGTCCCCATTAGTTCACTTTCCCGTGATTTCAACATTTTTTAGGCAAAGTAAAAATTACATTAAGTTTTATGTAATTGTTGTAATCTTGTTGTTATATCTACATACATCACATATCATAAGTAAGAATCGAGCATGAAATGTAAGAGTAAATAAATAGAGAAGAGAAGAGATAGGGAGAAAGTGATCATCTCATTTTATTCATCCTCAATACATTTTGTCTTTCATGGATTACATTATATAGATGTGGAAGAGAATACTAAAAGTCACAAGTAGGTGAAGAGACTTCTTCTAGTAATGTCCACATTCATTGTATTTATATTTACAACACTCCCCATTGGACATTACTACCTGATGTCAATGCCTCATTAAAAACCTCGCTAGAAAAACCCAGTGGGATAAAAACTAGTCGAGGAAAAGAGTACACGACATTAGTAGATCCTTGTTGCATTAGTTGCCTCATTAAAAACCTTTAACTAAGAAAACCCTGTGGGACAAAACTTAGTAAAGGGAAAAAGAGTACAACTATAGATCTTCGGGATCCAAACTTGTGTTGCATTAGTTGCCTCATTAAAAACCTTTAGCTAAGAAAACCCTGTGGGATAAAACTTAGCAAAAGGAAAAAAGAGTACAACTATAGTCCTTCAAGGCATAATCTTCGGGATTACGTTGAAAATTCGCTCCCCCTGATGATGACAATCTTCTGAGTCTATGCTAAGAAAAACCCAGTGGGACAAAACTTAGTAAAGGGACAAATTATGATAATAGACCTTCAGGGCCCAATCTTCAGGATTGTTCTTTAAGAATTTGCTCCCCCTGAAGAAGATAGTCTTTCAAGTCTATGTATATTGTCAACATATTTCTCATAAGTTGATGTAGGCAGAGATTTAGTGAACAAATCTGCAAGATTGTCACTTGAGCGAACTTTTTCGATGGTGATTTCGCCATTCTTTTGGAGCTCATGTGGATAAAAGAATTTTGGCGTAATATATTTTGTCATGGTTCCTTTTACATATCCACTGCTCATTTGTGCAACATAAGCTGCATTGTCCTCATAAAGGACAGTAGGGGGAATATCATCTTTTGCTAGACCACATGAGCCACAAATATGTCGTATCAACGATCTTAATCATACACATTCTCGTGAGGTCTCATATAAAACGATAATCTCTGAGTGGTTAGAAGAAGTAGTCACCATGGTCTGCTTAACAGACTTTTAAGAAACGACAGTACCACC
Source organism: Asparagus officinalis (assembly GCF_001876935.1). Taxonomy (NCBI): domain Eukaryota; kingdom Viridiplantae; phylum Streptophyta; class Magnoliopsida; order Asparagales; family Asparagaceae; genus Asparagus; species Asparagus officinalis. The sequence continues at coordinate 83,921,341 of NC_033800.1, forward strand.
ACAGAAAAAAACATAATCAGTCTGGGATCTGGCGTTATGGGGATCAGACATGTAGCCAGCGTCCTAATAGCCCACCAATATCATATCTTGGTTTCTTTTATAGAATAGTCCAAGATCTTTTGTACCTTGAAGATAGCGAAGGAAATGTTTAACGACATTCCATTGCCTCCTTGTAGGATAAGCACTATACCTTGCTAGCAAGTTCACCGCAAATGCAATATCAGACCTGATGCAATTTGCGAGATAAAGAAGTGCTCCAATGGTGCTCAGATAGGGAGCTTCTGGCCCTAACATTTCTTCATTATCTTCTTTGGGTCTAAATGGGTCTTTATCCACTTCGAGGGACCGGACGATCATTGGTTTGCTAAGTGGATGAGATTTTTCCATATAAAATCTTTCCAAAAACCTTTTTCACATAGGTTGACTAGTGTAGAAAATTTCCTTCTGGGAAAATGCTCGATCTGCAGGCCGAGACAAAACTTGGTTTTTCCCAAGTCTTTCATTTCAAACTCCGTCTTTAGGCATGAGCTAGCTTCTGTAAGCTCATTGTGCATTCTAATAACATTTATATCATTAATATAGACTGATATAATACAAAAGCTATTTATAAACACACAAGGGCAAACATCATTATTTGCATATCTCCTCTTCAGAAGGAACTTGCTCAGTCAGTTATACCACATTCTACCCGACTGTTTCAAGTCGTATAACGACCTTTATAATTTAATGCTATACATGTTGCGATTCTTGTTTTCTCTTAATTCAGGAATTTTAAGTCCATCAGGGACTTTCATATAAAAATATTAGCGTCTAATGACTCATATAAAAATATGGTCATGACGTACATATACTGCATATATAAATTCATAGTTTCTGCCATAGGTATTAACTTGCGGAACGTAATACAATCACTAATAGGAGAATATTTTACATCTAAATCGATGTCGGGTCTCTGCGTGAACCCATTTAGCTATGAATCTCGCTTTATATCTCACCACCTTACAATTCTCATTTATTTTTCTTACGAAGACCCATATATATATATATATCCTGCAGGGATATATGAACTACATGTTCAAAATACTTTAGCGAGTTCAGCTTAGCCTCAATTGCCGCTTTCCATCTCACCTAGTCCGAGTGCTTCAAGCACTCTATTACCGACTTAGCTTCTGGATCCAGATTATTTTCGGAGATAGTAAGAGCAACTGTAGAGGCAAATATGTTGTCGACAACTTTTATATTTATATTATATATTTCTCCTTTTTCACAAATTCGTGGCCACTTCAATTCTTATTTTATGTCAACCAAATCCTTGTCATTTCCCTTAACAATTGGATTTGGCCGTTCCGCATCTCCAGTATTGTGATTATCAAGTGCACGTGCAATTTACTGGAGATTCTATCTTCAGGATGAACCTCTTCCGGAGGTTATGGGAGTGACTATCTTTCTATATAGAATTTAGTTTGCCGCGGACTTTTATCTTTTTCATATGCTTCTAGCACAGTATGCTTCTGGCATACCAAATCATCAATGATATACTCAACATGAATATGGGGCTTAGTCACTCTTTTCTTAGCAGATTATCATGTGAACTTCTGGTTCAGTTTGACTAGTACGTGAATATAAATATTGTAGATCTTTTTCACCAATGGAATTTCTTAACATTATTTTGTATTTTGGGCACTAATCTCCCCTAATGTCGAGAATTAATCTTCAATAAAAATGCAGTCAGCGTACTAAATTATAAATTGATCCCCTAACATGGGCCATAAGTACTAAATTATTGACGGAGTTTCATAAATAATGTATGTACCTTCACCGAGGTCCCATAGAGGTACGCTATGGTGGTGATATAGAAACATGGACTGCAAATAAAGAATACGCAGATGGGAAATGTTTCGCTTCTACACCACGTATTAGATAAAGGGGGAAAATTATGATATGCAGTTGGTCGGATTTGGTTTGAATGCCCCATTTAATTTAAGAAAATCCGACGAATCATATTTTGCCCAAGATGACCCAATCGCTCATGCCAGAGTTTAAAAGAATTTGGGTCCCTAAATCTCAAACTTATCGCAACATGGTGTATTTTAGGCCAGACAAATTCTAAAATATACACATATGAATAAAAACCACATAGGTTCACAAGAATTTAAAGCAAAATCAAGATAAATTAAAATTGTCTGACAAATGCATATAATCCAAATATAGAAAAAAACCAAATAGTTTACCTTGACCACCTCAATAAGATCTACTACCTCCCCCTCGTCCGAGCTTATGAATTTGAATTATGACATGTGCTTCAGACACTATGACTGAACCAATTAAACTTGCATTATGGTTTCTCACAACAGCTGGTTGTGTTTTTAACAACTACTAATGCAAGGATTAGTACATAATGCTTTTAGTTGTACTATTGTAAGAGTACAATGTTACTTGTTGAATTGTATTCAGTTGAGGGTGTAAAATCCAAGAATGGCTATAGGATAAGATCTCCTACTATGTTCATAGCCTCCCCCTTGTCCACGCGTATAAGTAATTTTCTGAATTATAGCATGTTCTACAAACATAACTCGTAAGCCAACTAGTCTGACATTGTGATTTCTAATCATCAATTGATTGTGCTTCTCTGCGACTACTAATCAATTCAGAATGTTAAGTGCAATTCTTGGTCATGTACTGCTGCTGGAGTACTGTCACACCCCGCTTCCCAAAATACACGGGAACCGAAACGTGAACAAGCCCGCGACGTATTAGATTGAGAAGAAATATACTCTATTTTTTTTTCTTTTCTTTTCTTCTCAATCCAATACGCTAAGCGTCTGGAAATAAGTACAATGCGAAGTCACAGGTCCCCGATCACACATAGCAAGAATATAAAGACAACTCAGAATAAAAATAGATATATCATCAATGGTAAATCATCCCAGACATAAAATGCGGGTCAAACATGCCCTTATACAAATATGAACAAATGTGTAGGCATCGAAAATTGCCTATAGGTCTCCACGAACGGTTCAGTATTAAAGAACGACGATGAACGTCACCATCCGATCCACAAGAGTCTAATTGACGTCGACGAACGACTGAAGTGAATCGACGAGCTACGTGAGCTGATAGGATTTCGGAACAACGAAGACCCGGACCAATCGGGAACCCGGCAATGTTCACAAAAAGGACGATGCCCCTCATGTCTCGACCACTCTACAGACAATCCAACCACCAGAGCGGATCGAACTCTTCGTCAAGCATCCAACGCACTTGGAATCACTCAAATCCGAGTTCGGACGAAGAATTTACGGGGAAAACAACCGAATACACCTCAAACGGAGTCTCGGGAGGTCGAAACACCCCGGGGGTGTCTAGGAAAAGCCTAGACACCCCAGGGGTGTCTTGGCTTGGCCGAGAACACCCCAAGGGTGTCTCGGCCAATCCGAGACACCAAGGGGTGTCTAGGCCCCCTAGACGCCCCCCATTGCCTATAAATAGCACCCCTTACCTCATTTTTTAAGGGGAGGATTTTTGGAGAAGATTGGCGAAGCCCTGCTGCAGTGAAGAGTGGTCGAGCGCTTCAACAAGGAGAGGAGAGGTCTTCATCAGAATCTTCATCACCCGTCCCCCCTTTTCCTTAGTATTACCCTTCGCCGGTAATCACTAAGAAGAGCTGATATCTCGTTTTAGCCGAGATAGACGCTTCAGGCTTCTAGATCTCACGCGGATCGACGAAGCTCTGCCCGATTTTCTCGGAGCAGATCTGATTGCCCGGTGGTCCACGGATATCAACGTCCCCGTCACAGGCAAAAGACCCACGCAAGCAAGAGACCGCAAAACAGGATCTTGCGTTTATTTTCAAGAAAGTTGTAATTTTTATTTCTTTGTTATTCGAATTCATTGTAACGACTGAAGTTTAATGAAATCAATGATGAAGGCAACTTTTCCTGAAAACACTCACCTTGAAGCCAGAGCAAAAGACCTCCAACGTGGTCGAGATCGCAGATCCGGACTTCTCCTCCGCCGAGGAGATGGCTATTGAAGACGCTCCAGCATTGTCAAAGAGAGCACGCCAAAGACGGCGTCAACGCCTTGCTCGTCAGCTGGCCAAGGCTTGGGAGCCGATGGATGGGATCCGCTATAATGTAGATCTAAAATCCAGGCAGCGCTGCAAACAACAACGGTATGTAACCAACTCCTCCTCCAGAGCAGAAACGAACAAATGGGTTCGTGTCTAAAGAACCCGTTCTACTCTCGAGGAGCGAATCCAGAAGCGCCACACCTTGCTTGCACATGCCCGAGCCCTTGTGCGAAAAGCACGAGAAATGCAAAAGGAAGAGGCAGTTAAAAGATCGCCAAGATCCAAGCGAGTTTGGGTGCCAAAAGCCAAATCAGCGCCTAAGGCAAAAGCAGGCGACGTTGCTCTCCGGCCTTCGTCAACTTCAGATCCCGAACCTCCAGTAAAGCCCCACCGCAGTGTGGATTTCACCGAGTTTAGGAATCCTTTGAAGGATCGTATCGGTGCCTTACCCGAGAATCGAGGAAAAGCACTTGTTAAGGAAAGCTGGAGATTGTTGAAGGAGCTGCAAGCCAACACCCGGACTGGGGGTCGTACGCGACCTCCTAACAAACGGATTCCTGCAACGGCCCGCTTGGCGGTGCGTGCAAAAGATCAAGAGTCCGTTAAGGTTTCACCCTCACAAAGGTGTGATTCCAAACATGCGACTCTTGAAGACGCCAACAAGGCAATGGTTACTCAGAGGAAAACGCGTCGGACAGACGAACGCGTTATACCTGAGAACCCATGTGAGCAGCCGATAGGTTACTTCGACCGCAACGTCGATGAGTTGTACTATCAGGCTGGGGGTACGAATAAATCTCGAAAGAGAAGCACCCGGGAAGCGGATTCTCACTGTCCGTGTATCAAATTTATCAGGGCAGTATTATCAACGTGTAGCTGCCCCAAGACCGCTCCGCAGAGGGTCTCGATATTCGAGAGAATCTCCGATGGAACGACGAAGCCCAAATCAAGGCGTTCCCACCAAAGAGGATCGGTTGCTCGAGATGATGAATTCCCAGAAGTTACCATCAACATGGTCAACAAGGGAAAATCTCCAATCGTTTCAAGTGGTTCTGACCCTAATTTCTCTCTAGGAAGCAGGGTCAATTCGGGAATAGCTCAGCTTCAGCTAGAAGCCGTCGGTAATTTCTCTCTAGGAAGCAGGGTCAATTCGGGAATAGCTCAGCTTCAGCTAGAAGCCGTCGGATATAATGATGACCATGGGATCCATGAAGGAGTCCATTCCGATGATGAACTCTCAGATTCTTATTCCACTCTCGCCTCCGACGATACAACGTCTAGCGTAGGGCAAGCTCGAGAAGTGTTCATGGTCAACACCGAGCAGATAGCCAAAATCATTGAAGAGGCCCTGGCTAAGCAGAAGGAAATCTTCAAGTTCGAAATGGAAATGGCTATGCAAGAGATGAGACAAATGCACGACCAACAAATCCGAGCTTTGTCGAACCAGCTAGTTGAATCCAGCCGTCGCACCCAGATCTCGAAAATTGTTCAAAACAGGATGTCGATGAGGTCGAAAAGATGAAGGATCTCGAAAGAAAAATCGACGCCCTGATGTCTGCTCGAGAGGTGAAGAAGACCGGCATTCCGTGTCCTTACCCGAAAGAGTGGGATTCGATCCCGTATCCGGCGAAGTTCAACCTGATCAACTTCACGCCGTTCGGCGGGAAGGGTTCGCCCACTCAGCATCTAATCTACTTCAAGTCCCACTTGGGGGTGATCTCTGGCAACGAGCCTTTGATGGTTCGGTCATTCGTTGGCACCCTTCGCGGGCCTACTTTCGATTGGTAACGCCGTCTCAAGTCCGAAAGCATCAACAGCTGGGAGGACCTGGAAAGCATGTTCCTCGCCCATTTCTTCGATGATGACACCGAAGTGTCAATCAGGACACTCTTCGATGAGAAACAAAAAGGCGGAGAGTCGGTGGATACCTTCATCAAACGCTTCCGCAATCAGGCAATGAACTACAAGGATCCCGTCACGGAGGAATTCATCTTGCAGACTTGTCATAACAATTTGTCCATTAACATCTTGGAGGTTATGGGAGCAGAGCCGCTCAATACCTGGAAAGAGTTGAAGGTACGCGGAGAACAGGCCGAACGCTTCCTCAGAAGGAGGAAGATCGAGAGAAACCAAATGATGGTTAACCCTCTGAATTCGAGTCTCGTACCTCATGACGAAGGGGACGCACCCGCAACAGTTATTGACGTTAATCAAACGTCACAACAGCAGTTCCGAAGACAACAGAAAAATTCGGGTCCGAGGCTCCAAAATGAATATTCCTTCAAGGACGAAGACGTTCCAGCCATCTTCGAAACCCTCCTTGGAAGCAACAAGATCAAGCTACCACCTATCCCGAATCAGGAGGAAGCTGACAACACTACAGACCCAAAGTACTGTGCATACCACAGGAGGGTCGTTCATCCCACCAAGGAGTGCTTTGCTCTTAAGAATAGCATCCAAACCTTGGGTCCGAGACTCCAAAGAGAGTATTCCTTCAAGGACGAAGACGTTCCAGCCATCTTCGAATCCCTCCTTGAAGGTAACAAGATCAAGCTACCACCTATCACAAATCAGGAGGAAGCTGACAACACTACGGACCCAAAGTACTGTGCATACCACAGGAGGGTCGTTCATCCCACCAAGGATTGCTTTGCTCTCAGGAATAGCATTCAGACCTTGGTCGAAGCCGGCGTCATATCGCTGGGATAAGCCGAATTAGAACGGCACTCCTCCAACAGGTGCATGAGGTTAAACTGCTTCCTACATACTCCAATAGGTATATGAGTCTAAACTATTTCCTACCATTGACGGGAAGTTCCTGGAGAGTTTTTCTTTATATTCTTAAGGATAACCTGGTCATGTAACTGAGAATAATATCCGAACCAGTTCCGCAGAGGAAGCTGGGGGTGGATAATCCAATGTATCGGGAAGTTCCCGGAAGAATACCACATGGGTATTCTTAGGGATAACCCAATCATTGTAGAATTGATGAATAAGAAATTCACATTCGAACTCTGAAGGTCAGAATGTCTCTTCTTATTCTTATCAAAATTCTCTAACTCTTATGAGTTATTTTTGTGAGATGAGATCCAATCCTCTGATAGGTTAATCTTTCCTCACTGAACCATCCGCTGATCAAATTAAACGACAGGGGATCTACCAACGTTTCCATCTGCCAGTCATTGGCATTTCTCAGACTCAACATGTTAGGTCATAATCACCTAGCATTAAAGTCTCCCTTTGAGTGATAATACGAGTTGGCACTTTCTTTGCTACCCGTATTCCACTTTCTTTGCTTTCTGGTCAAACCTATAAAAGTTAGGGCCAAAGCCAAAATCCCCTCTCGATTCCTCCAATGAACGAGAGGTCCATAGATTGAGCGATCAAACCTTCCTACAGTTAGGGTCATCTCAAACTCCTGCTTGGTCAAACCTTCCTACAGTTAGGACCAAAACCAAAATCCCCTCTCGATTCCTCCAATGAACGAGAGGTCCACTTTCAAATCGAGTGATCAAACCTTCCGACAGTTAGGGTCATCTCAAACTCCTGCTTGGTCAAACCTTCCTACAGTTAGGACCAAAACCAAAATCCCCTCTCGATTCCTCCAATGAACGAGAGGTCCACTTTCAAAATCGAGTAATCAAACCTTCCGACAGTTAGGGTTATCCGAATCTTTCCGATTCTTGGAGTGGAGATCCCACTCTTAGTTTCATCCTTCCGGATTCTGGGGGTGGAGATCCCACCTCGAGTTTCCTTTCCATCTGAAGATAGAATATAAAATTCTTCCTCTTCAACACCGGGAGATAGAACATAAAATTCTTCCTCTCCCGTTTCCTTTCCGGCCGAAGATAGAATATAAAATTCTTCCTCTTCAGCACCGGGAGATAGAATATAAAATTCTTCCTCTCCTGTCTTTGCTTTTAGAAAAGACACGATTCTCAACTTCCAATCCGGGCACTCGATGCACGAGGAATTTCGTCCCGAAGCCTAAGTAGGGATGAGTCAACACCTAACACGTGTTGCCAGGTAGCCTATTCCCGTAACAAGGGCGAAGCCTATGTATTCAAAATCATAGCACCAAGTCTAAGAGAAGCAATTCTCTTAGCACAACGTTACATGTGAAACGGGTTTTAATAATTCACATGCTAGCCCGATCCAAACGGTAATCGGTAAAGGCACGTCAAACCCGTTGATGGCTGGGGGTTTGCCAAAAAAATCCCAAAGCCTATGTCTAACACGCATTGCCGGTTAGTCCTTGACCGTAAAAAGGACAAAAGACCACATATTCAACATTGTGGCAGGTTGTTATTAATAACACCATAATCCGTGCCTCACACGCACGGGGAATTTTATCCTGAATCCTAAGTAAGGATAAGTCAGCGCCTAACACGCGTTGCCGGGTATCCTGCAGCCCCAACATTCGGGACCGCGATGCTCCAATACCTTAAGAGCTTAAACTGTGTATACTCCAGCAAACGTACGAGTATAAACTGTGTTAATGGCGATCCGAAACCCTAAGGGTCAACGCCGGTCAACGCGTAACCCTAGGTCAGCGCCAGTCAACGTGTTGCAACACAAGTCAACGTTCGACGATTCAAAACCCTAGAGTCAACGCCGGTCAACGCGTAACCCTAGGTCAACGCCGATCAACGCGTTGCAACAAAAGTCAACGTTTGACGATCCGAAACCCTAAGGGTCAACGCCGGTCAACGCGTAACCCTAGGTCAACGCCGGTCAACGCGTTGTAACAAAAGTTAACGTTCGAGGATCCAAAATCCACACCAATCAACGTTCGACGATTCAAAACCTTAAGGGTCAACGCTGGTCAACGCGTAACCCTAGGTCAACGCGTTGCAACAAAAGTCAACGTTCGAGGATCCAAAATCCACACCAATCAACGTTCGACGATTCAAAACCCTAAGGGTCAACGCTGGTCAACGCGTAACCCTAGGTCAGCGCCAGTCAACGCGTTGCAACACAAGTCAACACCGGTCAACGCGTTGCAACACGGTGGTCCGAAACCCTAAGCCAGCACAATGTGGTGGAGGTAGTTCAAAGTCAACTCAATGACATGAGCCAAACTCAATTCATCAGCTGCAAACTCAAGACTCCGACGACGGCCAAGCGATAAACGCAGCGCCGGAAGAACTTCGGCTATTCGTCAAAGCATCGAATAGACCGAAAATCGAAGGAGCCAAGAGTTGAAGCTAACCACAGGTCCTTACACCGACTGAAGGCCAGACCAATCACATCCAAAGTATTCCAGCCTCTTCTATAAAAGAAACGAGTCCGAAACACTTTGGAGGGGGTATCTGTAGGCATCGAAAATTACCTATAGGTCTCCACGAACGGTTCAGTATTAAAGAACGACGATGAATGTCACCATCCGATCCACAAGAGTCTAATTGACGTCGACGAACGACTGAAGTGAATCGACGAGCTACGTGAGCTGATAGGATTTCGGAACAACGAAGACCCGGACCAATCGGGAACCCAGCAATGTTCACAAAAAGGACGATGCCCCTCATGTCTCGACCACTCTACAGACAATCCAACCACCAGAGCGGATCAAACTCTTCGTCAAGCATCCAACGCACTTGGAATCACTCAAATCCGAGTTCGGACGAAGAATTTACGGGGAAAACAATCGAATACACCTCAAACGGAGTCTCGGGAGGTCGAAACACCCCGGGGGTGTCTAGGAAAAGCCTAGACACCCCAGGGGTGTCTCAGCCTTGGCCGAGACACCCCAAGGGTGTCTCGGCCAATCCGAGACACCAGGGGGTGTCTAGGCCCCCTAGAGCCCCTCATTTGCCTATAAATAGCCCCCTTACCTCATTTTTTCAAGGGGAGGATTTTTGGAGAGCTTGGCGAAGCCCTGCTGCAGTGAAGAGTGGTCGAGCGCTTCAACAAGGAGAGGAGAGGTCTTCATCAGAGTCTTCATTACCCGTTCCCCCTTTTCCTTAGTATTACCCTTCGCCGGTAATCACTAAGAAGAGCTGATATCTCATTTTAGCCGAGATAGACGCTTCAGGCTTCTAGATCTCACGCGGATCGACGAAGCTCTGTCTGATTCTTTCGGAACAGATCTGAGTGCCAGGTGGTCCACGGATATTGACGTCCCCGTCACAGGCAAAAGACCCACGCAAGCAAGAGACGATAAACGGATCTTGCGTTTGTTTGAAGAGAGTTGTACTTTTTTTTTGTTTTCATTGTGTAAGAATCTTATAAAAAGGCCATCGTTTTGTTTCATTGTAACGACTGAAGTTGTAATGAATACAGCAATGAATACAACAACTTTCTCCGCAAACAAAATGAATACTGAAAAGATACAAAATAAACTGATCAAATAGAAATGGAAGGTAGTACAAAAGAAAATGGAGGACCAATAACTAAGCTTCAGCTTCTTCTGCTCCGTCTGCAGGGCACTCCTGCTGAGAATCCTCTGGCTCTTGATGATTTCCCAGCTGAACCTGTTCTTCCTCTAAGTCTGACGTACACCAGAGAAAACAGGTGTACGTCAGGTGCATGACGCACGGCAAGACCCGACCCCATAAAGAAATAGAATGATCGAAAACACAAGCGGAAAACGATACGAAAACCGAAATAACAAAAGAACGTGCAACTAGTAATCTAACAAAATCAACATGCAATCCACATGATAATCATAAGAATCCGTAAATCAATCGGGTAAAATCATTCAGGTAACAAAAACATGCAGCTAGCGATCAGAACAATCATCCAAGCAACAAGGTTATACAATAGATGGAATTAATACTTAAAAATCTACAACAAGAGACGTAGTACGTCGAGCGAAATAATCCAAACAAGGAAACCCTCATGTATATACCATATGTCTCAAATTGTAAATAATTAAATATTGACCCCGATCTATGTATAAAAAGAAAACAACTAGCCATCCTATCACAACTCACTGGTCACTATCTCACACAGAGTCAAAGTTCATATTATCGGGTATCTGGTTAACCACATCTCACTAGTATCTCAGACCCGCCCCAGTGCGAAACGATTCACTGGTGCGTGCCTGGAAATAATCAATAATCACCATAACACTGCTCCTCAGACCCACCCCAGTGCGAAACGATTCACTGGTGCGAGCCTGGAAATAATCAACAATCACAATATCACATCACCTCAGACCCACCCCAGTGCGAAACGATTCACTGGTGCGAGCCTGGAATAACAATACACATCCGATCACTGCTCCTCAGACCCACCCCAGTGCGAAACGATTCACTGGTGCGAGCCTGGAAATAACAATAAACATATCAAATCACTACTCCTCAGATCCACCCCAGTGCGAAACGATTCACTGGCGCGAGCCCGGAATATACATCAACAATCACAACCGCTCACATGGACCAAGACTTCTCATCCTAATTCTCGTAATTTCAGGTCAACTACACACGGTGTTCTAGATCCTAACTGTGTCATACAGGTCACTATAGTCATAAACTCCTAATGATTCTCAATCACAACATGAAACAATCAATGCAACAAATCATGTGCAACAATATCATAGCATATCAGATAATCAAAATAAGAATTATAAATCATAAACAACAGCTACATAATCAGAAAATAATCTTTTTCTAAATTTAATTCATTTTAAATTATTTCGCTTAACAATTAATCTAAACTAATTCATTTTCCAAAATAAATTCTTTTAAATTATTATAATTATCTAAAAATGATTCTTTTGCCGAACTAAATTCTTTTAATTCCTTATAATTATTCTGAAAATGATTAAATTCTTTTAATTCATTATAATTATTCCAAAAACACTATTTATCACATATCAATTATTCAGATCAATATTCTTCAGCAACAACCCACGTAGATAAATACGTCACAATTAAACTACGTAAATGATTCATAATAATGTAAATATTCAACTACGAAATAAGGAGAGCGGGAACTTGCACATAAATGATCTACAATAAATATAAGAACCGGAACGAAACTAAACAAGGATCGGGATCTTGCCTCGGGTTCGTCGAACGAATCAACGTCGACGTGCAAGATCAAATCCGACGCGAGGGAGCGCGACGGTGAACTCGGGAAGAGCTCCGGCGAGGACTGCAGCGGCGACGGCGGTGGTCGAGGCTTGGGTTCGACGGCGCGGATCTGGTCGTTGGGTTCGAGCTGGTGGTGAAGGGGCGGCTGTGGGTGGAAGGAGAAGATGGTGATGGCGGTTCTGGACTAGGGAGGCGATGGTGGTGATGGAAGAGGTGATGGCGGGTGGTGGTGGAACTGGAGCGGCTGAGGATCGTCGGCAACGAGGCTGGGGTTCGTCGGAGTTCGCGGACTGAGCTCGAGCTCGAGCTCGAGGGCGGGGCTCTGCGGGGCGTCGTTGGGGGTCAGGCGGCGGAGTTCGTCGGGGGTCAGGCGGCGGATCAAGCGGAGGCGGCGAAGTGGTGGCTTGGGGTTGTTTTCGTTTGGGTTTTCTGGAGTTGAGGGGAGAGAGAAATGACTGTAAGAGAGAGAGAAGGAGAGGAGATGATGTGCTGTCGAGTTGTGATAGGGAGGGAGAAATGTATTATTGGACAGAGAGAGAGAATTACGTGATAAAAATGGAATGTGATTATGGGTGATTGGGGAGTGATTTAAGGTTGATTGGAAATTGATTAGGGGGATTATGGTAGGAATTCAAATGAGAGAAAATTAAGGGGAAAAAGATTATGGGAATATATTTATTTATTTATTCATAATATTTTAAAAATCATTATAATAATAATTAACCATATAATAACATTAATAAATAATTAACAGCTAAATATTTATATATTTACATATGTACTAATATACTAAGCTCAGGTTTACATTAATAATAACAAGGTCACTAATAATATTAGCTACAAAAAGATTATATATAAAATCATTAAACCATAAATTAATATTTGGCAGAAGTAATAAATACAAGACTATATATTTTATTATTTATTTATTTTGAAAACTCAGAAAATTCCAAAAATTAGGAAAAGTATTAATAAAATATAATATATATATTATTTTAAATACTAGAAAAATTTATTTAAATACGTATCAAAATTCACGGTTGTTACAAGTGCAATATTATTTGCGTGGAATGGGGAAAAGAACTTTTCGATCAATTTTGTCACTGTCTGTAATGTTCTGCTTACAGAGTTTCAGCTGCTAGATAATGTAGTATAGAGCTGAATCATATTTAGTCATGTATTTGAAAAAATTCTAGATTCAGTTTTTCAATTGCGCTTGAGGGAGGATTATATCCGTTTCTTCGTCAAAGCAATCCTTCCGGAATTGCCATAAATATTTTCCAGTAAGGTGTTTATTTATTTTTTCTTTCTGGGCTGAGGCTCCCATAAATATAATTGTGCTTAAATGGCAAGAGACCAGATAAATTTCAATATCCAGACTTGGGAAAATTTTCAAACAAGTTTAGTAATTGCTACCATAGAACAACTGATCAAGTTGTACAAATTCGTTCTTCCTGATGCTAGCATTTTACAAAAAATGCTATAATAAGCATCAAAAGAAAGTTTAATAACAACCAATTTTATAACATAATGCATTCATGTAATGCAGGTGCATATTAAAGAATAATAAAGTCAACTTCAAAACTTCTTTCTTAAATGAGTTACGGTATGCAGGGGAATATTGACTAAAATCATGTACAACATGCAAGTAGCCAAAAACTTTTTTTTACTTGCATTTACCACCTTGTGATTTATTATAATGCATACCATATAATAATTTTCTTACTCATTCGGGCTGATATATGAAATTCAAAAGTCTATTGTGGAGGAAAGCAAAAAACCATATGTGCATAATTTCCCCATGTGCTCCAAGTAAAATCATATATTTTTCTAGAATAAATTCGAATGACTAATCTGAATAAAATACCAGGAATAAAAAAAAGAATCATCTATCCTCTTCTCTTCTCCCTATCTCTTCCCTTCTCTATTTATTTACTCTTACATTTCATGTCCGATTCTTACTAAAAGACACCATGTTGCGATAAGTTTGATATTTATATCCACGTACTAGTCAATTTATTTATCTCTTGTCATTTCATAAATTAAATGGGTTCGAATTAAATGGGTTCGTACTATCTCTTCTCTTCTCTATTTATTTACTCTTACATTTCATGTTCGATTCTTACTAAAAGACACAATGTTGCGATAAGTTTGAGATTTATATCCACGTACTAGTCAATTTATTTATCTCTTGTCATATCATTATTTATGATAAGTTTGAGATTTATATCCACCTATTTGATAAGTTTGATTTCCCTTCTCTTGTCATTTCATAAACTAATGCAACTATTACTTCTCTTCTCTATTTATTTTCTCCTAAATTATAAAATTTATTTATACCCACAGGCTTGAAAGATTCTTAATAAAAAAAAAAGAATCAAAAGAATAGATGATCACTTTCTCCCTATCTCTTCTCTTCTCTATTTATTTACTCTTACATTTCATGTTCGATTCTTACTTATGATATGTGATGTATGTAGATATAACACAAGATTACAACACGTTATCAGCATGAAAGCTCTAACTAGCCGGTTCGTAATCATCCGTTGGTGGTAAGAGATATTTCGGTGTACACCTCTTACAAGGTAACGATACATAATGCATTCGACCTTTGTCTATTTACAAAGTTTCATGTTTTCATTATCGGTTGATCGATTATGCCTCTGTAACACGACCTTTGTCTATTTACAAAGTTTCATGTTTTCATTATCGGTTGATCGATTATGCCTCTGTAACAGTATGTTATGCGATTTTGATGCAAGATTTTTACTTTCTTTTGCCATAAGTATAATAAGAGTATTAAGGATGAAACACTTTATGAATTATGTGGCAGATTAACTTTTATGTTGCATATTTACAAGTAGTTAAGTATATGATTATGAAGACTGAATCCGGTGTATATTTCAATAGTGCTTTGAAGTCTTTTTGTGCAAAATTTTGATGCACTTGTTTTGCTAGTATCTGTTCCTCTTATTCTTTGTTTGACCATCATGGTACATAAAATGATTATATTTTTATTGACTAAAGACTTATACTAGATAGCTATAATTTGGGGACAAAATTTTTTTTTTCAGCATATGTTTGCATGCGTCTGACTTGAGTCATTAGTCCTGTGTCCAGATGCATGGAAACTTGGATATTTTCTAAAAAAAAAGTGAGATTTCTTCCAGAACAGGAGAATAACAAAATATGCAAATGATTTTGTATTGTTACTCCAATCCATATACACTTTTTGATTAGCCTTTTTAGAGAAACTGATTAATCTCGTTTTGGGATCGGGACTCAAGGGATGTTTTTCAAAATATGATTATAGATCGGAAATTCATTCAAACCTTTTCAACGTTGTTTCTTTTTCTGGTGATGGCGTTAAAGCTTAATGATGCCGAATATAAATAATTAGATAATTTTCTGACGAAAAAAAAGAGAAGAGAAGAGATAGGGAGAAAGTGATCATCTCATTTTATTCATCCTCATTTCTCCTCAATACATTTTGTCTTCCATGGATTACATTATATTAGATGTGGAAGAGAATACTAAAAGTCACAAGTAGGTGAAGAGACTTCTTCTAGTAATGTCCACATTCATTGTATTTATATTTACACCAGTAATAACTTTTTTATATTTCATTTTCACAATTACTTGTATGCAAATAGACCCCTAAACTATCAAAATTGATTCACTTTCTCACTTTTATTTTCAGTTTCGCATAAGCAAACAACCCCTGAGTTCACATCATCGCCATACTAATTAGATCTGTCATTAAGATATATGTTTATTGCATCATAAATTCGTGCAATAGTCGCATGCATCAATATAATTCCTGTCCAATAATATTTGTGGGGGTATGCAGTGAGCCTAGGATAGAATATATGAGTCTAGTCGGATTGTTAAGGGGTCATATGTCTATATTAGTTATTTGTTTGGTTTTTTTCTAGCTTGCAGGTAATCTCGTTGATCATATTATATCATACTCCCTTTAAAAGAGAGAGTTGTGGAAAACCTTTTTAAGGACTATATTACTCTTTTTTTATATTGCATTCTAATACTAATGTTTGGGGTAAAAATTATTTTCATTGATGAATCCATTATAACTTTAGGCATTACAACAAATTCAAAAGAAATAGTCTTTTTATAAGACCTTTACACAATAAAAATTTAAAAGCTATAATTTCCTCAAACAAACGCAACAGACGTTTATCTCCCACTGCTTGCGTGGATCTTTGCCTGTGATGGGGACGTTGATATCCGTGGACTACCAAACGATCAGATCAATCCGGAGTTTCGTTGATTCACGAAGGAATTAAGAAACCGAAGTGATTATCTCAGCAATAGTGAGATAACCACTCTTCTCGAGATCACAGCTAGGTGCGATCTCAAGGGAAAGAACCGGGAACTGTAGATCTGACGAATTCTTCTTCTTTATGCCAAAGAACTCGATCTGATCTCCTCCTCCTCTCTGAAATTCGTGGCTTCCTCAGTCTCTAATTCAGCAGGGCTTTGCCGAGGCTCAAGAATTCCAGATCTCTCTAAATGAAGGCCCTAGGGCTATATTTATAGGCTTCAGGAGCTCTATTTTCGGATAAGAACGGTTGATTCACTTTTATCCTAAGTTATAACCACTTTACCATATTCTATGATAGCATTAGATCAGTTGGAACAAATCCAGGCGGTTAATGGGGGAAAACAGTTTCGAAATAGCTTTTTAGACTGGCGGACACTCGAAGTGTCTCGGCCTTGGTCGAGACACTCAAGGTGTCTCGGCCTTAGCCGAGACAATCAGAGTGTCTCCGTTTATTTTGCCTCTAACTCTCTCATATGACCTACAAATAAAGTGATTCAAGATAAGTTGAAAAGCTAACGAATAGATCTACAACTTTTGTCTTTTAGTTTCTTCATATTCAAATTGAAGCATGACCAAAATCTACATTCTTCTCCGAGATACAAACACTATCTCGAAATTCCAAAGCAGTTTGTACTATCTTTGGTATTTTAGTTTTATCTCTCTCATCCGATCTCAGAATGAGTTAATCTAAGATGAATTGGAAAGATAACAAGGAGACCTACAACTTTTACCTTTTAAGCTTCTTCAAATTCAAAGAGAGACAGTCTCTACCAGGGCTGAGACAGTGCAAATGTCTCTCTGTTGTTTTACCTCTAACTCTCTCATACGACCTTGGAATGAGTTGATCCAAGATGAGTTGAAATGATAACGAGGAGATCTACGAATTTTATCTTTTGAGCTTCTTCTGATTAAAAGTAAGATAGTCTCTACCAGGGCCAAGATAGTCCAACTGTCCGGCCTTGGCCGAGACAGTGCAAGTGCCTCTCTAATATTTTACCCCTAACTCTCTCATCCGATCTTAGAATGAAGTTATCCAGGATGCGTTGGAAATATGGAGGAGATATCTATAACTTTTATTTTTTGAGCTTCTTTAGATTCAAAGCGAGACAGTCTCTACCAAGACCGAGACAGTCCAACCCTGGTTGAGACAGTCTCGGCCCTAGCTGAGACACTGGCCTTATTTTGATTCTAACTTTCTCGTACGATCTCAGAATGAAGTGATCCAAAGTGGGTTAGAAAGCTTGCAAAATGTTCTACAATCTTCCATTAGCAAGACACCTATGGGATGAGCGAGACACGAGTGACGCTTTATCCTTTGTGGTCGAAACGTCACTCTCGGTCGAGTTGTTTCACCATCATTTGACCATCTCGTTGACTTGTACACCTGGTCAACTTGCTTAATGCATTTGTTGATATCATATAATTCTCCTTAACTTGGATAATAACATTCATCGTCTTTTCTCTGTCTCGAGTTGCGTACGGTAACCTATAGGCAATTTTTGACACCTACAACTAACTAAACTAAATTAGTTATCATTGTTAATTAATTATATTATATGTCACTTCAAGTCTATATAATTTGGTCCTTAAACTTCCAACGTTACTATAAAACTTATATTGTAAATCATGTTAATTATTAGTAATGTACAATAATATATTAATAGATAATTGCATGCTAATAAAGTATTTATGGAAAGAGTAGAAAATATAGAATTGTCCTAAAATTATACCATGACACTCATATAGGAAAATTACAAAGAGTATTCTTATGTTTAGGTAATAGGACAGAAGGTACAAACATAAAATTTAAAAAAATGTTTGGATACTTAAGTGCAGCAAAATAGAAATGGAGGTATATAAGTATAATTTTGGTAAACTATGAGGTATTTAAGTTCAGTTAAGCCTATAAAAGATTTAAAACCTTTGTTATCCACAAACAATAGAATATGATCTCATTGATAAATAATATTCATAATACAATATGAGAGCAGATGCTTAGGTTATATTTATATAGTAGAGTGGAAAATTAAAACATCATATTTTGAATAAATCTTAAGATTTTGAATTATTTCCTGAATTATACAATTCACTTAAAAAAACTTTAGAAGAGGCTTTTGAATGACTACTACAAAGTGTTGGACATCTGAACAAATAAAATTCATGATATCGCATTGTAGAAATAGGGGATATGTATATAATATCGGATGTAAAATGAGATAATATTCAAACATAACACAACATCATAATATGTAATCTAACATATTAATGAATTTTCAACATAAGAATTTACATCAAAATATTGTTTGCGTCAGAAATTAGTTTATTTGTTGAACTCATTACAACTCGTTTATCGAATACAATGAATTCTGAGAAACAAATATTTTTATAAGACTTCTCGTTACAAGCAAACAACTTTCTAGAAACACACGCATGATCGTTTTGGATCGCTGCTTGCTTGGGATCTTTGCCTGTGCCTGGGGTGCGTTAGCCCGTGGACCACTGAATCACAGATTCAGATTGAACCGTGAAGGCTGTTTGGGAATTCTTGCTTCATTTAGAAATAAGAAAAGAAGTGAATATCTTATCGAGGTAAGATGAACACTCTTCTTAAGATCAAGTCAAAGCTTAGATCTCAAATAATCACAAGAACTCTGAAAAAGGCTTGCACGTGATGAAGACTCTCTTTCTTGCTTGAAATTCCCCAAATTGCTCAAATCTCTCTGCTTACTCTGCTAAAAAATGCTCCGTCCTCGTCAGTGATGGTCATAGGGGGTATTTATAGCCCCTAGGAACTATAACTGAAGTCAGAAGTTAGAAAGAAGGTGTATCGAAGAGCTCCTATTTTCGAGACAATTGTAACTGTCTTGGAGGCATGATCAACTTCCCATTTCCGAGACAGTTGCAATTGTCTCAAAAACATGATCAGTTTTGGATTTTTTGTAACTGCTCTAACCATGTTTAATTGTTATTATTCTCACAGTTATGGGCGTAATTCTCGCTTGTAACTGCTCCCCCCATGTTCATAGGTGATCCCCAGCAGTTAATAAGCCATGTGGACTGCATGAAACTTAAGAAAACTATTAGAAAACATGTTGTCAGCTTCTCAAATTGCTCAAATCTCTCTGCTTACTCTGCTCAAAAATGCTCCGTCCTCGTCAGTGATGGTCATAGGGGGTATTTATAGCCCCTAGGAACTATAACTGAAGTCAGAAGTTAAAAAGAAGGTGTATCGAAGAGCTCCTATTTTCGAGACAGTTGTAACTGTCTTGGAAGCATGATCAACTTCCTATTACCGAGACAGTTGCAATTGTCTCAAAAACATGATCAGTTTTAGATTTTTTGTAACTGCTCCAACCATGTTTAATTGTCATTATTCTCACAGTTATGGGCGTGATTCTCGCTTGTAACTGCTCTCCCCATGTTCATAGGTGATCCCCAGCAGTTAATAAGCCATGTGGACCGCATGAAACTCAAGAAAACTGTTAGAAAACATGTTGTCAGCTTCTCAGTGTGTGAGATAGTCTGAGGTGTCTTGCACTTCCGAGACACCTTTGGTGTCTCGCACTTTCGAGACAGTTTATGCTGTCTCGGGTATTTTGGCTCTAACTCCCTTGTCTGATATCAGAATAAGATGATCCAAGATGCTTAGAAAGATGATGAAGAGACCTACAACTTTTATCTTTTAAGATATTTCAAATTCAATGCGAATCATGGTTAAAATATCAGTTCTTGTCTTGTAGTTTCCGAGACAGTTGCATGTGTCTCGGAAACTATGTGTTGTATCATAACTTTAACCCCTAGTCCGATCTTAGAATTAAGTGATTCAAGATGCGTCAGAAAACTGGAGAAGAGACCTAATTTTGTATTTTAAGATTTTTTAGATTCAATGTGAATCATGATCGAAATTTCAGTTCTTGTCTTGTAGTTTTTGAGACAGTTGCATGTGTCTTGGAAACTATGTGTTGTATTTTATTTCTAACTCTCTCATCCAATCTCGGAATGAGGTAATCCAAGATGCATTGGAAAGCTGGAGAAGAGATCTACAACTTTCCATAGGCAAGACACACATGGTGTGGACGAGACACACATGGTGATTCGTCCTTTGTGGGCGAGACACAACTTCTAGTTGAGTTGTTTCGTCGTTATTTTTTATCGTTCCATCGACTCGTATGCTTCACCGATTCACTTTATGCATTTGTTAGCTTCTCTAAGGCATCATATGATTCTCTTTAACTCAGATATTGATGTTCATCGTCTTTTCTTCATTTTAAGCTGTGTGCGGGAACCTATAGGCAATTTTTTATGCCTACAGATACTCCCTCCAAAGTATTTCAGTCTTATTCTTTTATAAAAGAGACTAGAATACTTTGGATATGATACACCTGGCCTTTAATTCATTGACTTCTTCAGCTTTCAGTCTATTTAGTATTTTATCGAATAGCTAAAATTTTTCCGGTGCTGCGTTTATCTTATGACCGTTGTTGAAATCTTGAACTGAAGCTGGTATGTTGATTTCTAAATTAGCTCGTATCGTTGGGTTGACTTGAACTAATCATCTTCGTCAGGAGTTTGCATCTGAGTCGCGATTGAACTCCCTAAATTAATTCCTTGAACTGACGTTTCATCCTGAGCCTTGTTTCGACGGAATTATCAATACGTTGGCTGGCGTAGACTTTCGTTGCAACACGTTGACCAGCGTTAGGACATGGCAGGCCCAAGTGTAGAGACTGTAAGACCAACTATTGATGTCGGTTCATCTGCCTGTACGGAGTTTCTCCTGACGTGGACCGTTATACATTTGTCGCTTTTTTACTTAATCACAATGGGGTTTTGATTGTAGGACCAGTCATTAGAGCTGATACGACCACAACCACTGGAGAGGCTTTTTTGATGCTGTCTTGTGTGTGTGAGACAGTATACCCTACCTCATGTGTCTGAGACAGGTTTAATTGTACCGCTTGAAGAAAGGTGGCCTTCGGGCTGAATTTGTGTCTTCCTTTGCCCGCTTCCTTGAGTTTGGCAGAGCTTACACTTTATTATGATTGCTTATCCTACTCGAAATAAATAAATATAATACTTATAGGATTTTTGGCAAACACCCAGCCATCAATGGATTTGATAAGTCTTTACCGACTACCTTTTGAATCGGGCTAGCATGCAGATTGTTTAAGTCCGTTCTACATGTAACGTTATGCTAAGAGAATAAACTTTTTTAGACTTGATGCTATGATGTTGAATACATAGGCTTGGTCATTTTCACGGGAACGGACCACCCGGCAACGCGTATTAGTTGTTGACTTATCTCTAATAAGGGATCGAGATAACATCCCCCATGCGTAAAAGGCTTGAATTTCGATGTTGCAAAATTGTGTCTTCTCTTAGGGTAAAGACAAACCCGATACCGGAGAGAAAGAATTTTGTATTTAATCTCCTATGTCTCTTTTTTGTTGTAGAGATGAACCCAATGCGGGAGAGGAAGAATTTTATATTCTATCTCCTGGTTTCTTTTTGAGATAGAGATGAACTCGATGCTGGAGAGAAAGAATTTTATATTCTATCTCCTGGTGCAAAAGAAACTCAAAGTGAGATCTTCACTTCAAGAATCTGAAGGGTGAAACTAAGAGTGGGATCTCCACTTCGAAAATCAAGAAGATTTAGATAACCTTAACTATTTAAAGGTTTGGTTATCCAATCCGAAAGTGGATTTCTCGTTTATCGAGATAAAATTCCAACCATGGTCCTAACTGTCTAAAAGTTTGACCAAGATGGGATTTGAGATGACCGTAACGGTTTAAAGTTTTGATCATCCGATATAGGTGGAAGCCTATCGTTTATTGAAAGGGAATTACAGTTTTGGTCCTGACTGTTTAAAGGTTTGACCGAAAGGAATTTGAGACGATCTTAACTGTTTAAAGGTTTGATCATTCAATTTGTAGACCTCTCGTTCATGGAAGGAATTGAGAGGGGATTTTAGCTTTGACCCTAACTATTTAAAGGTTTGACCAAATGGGAGTTTCAGACAATACTAACTGGTTAAAGGTTTTATCGCTCAATTTGTGGACCTCTCGTTCATGGAAGGAATTGAGAGGGGATTTTGGCTTTGGTCCTAACTGTTTAAAAGTTTGACAAAATAGGAGTTTAAGATGATCCTAACTGTTTAAAGGTTTGATCGCTTAATTTGTAAGTGATCCTGTCATTCATGGAAAGAATCGAGAGGGGATTTTGGCTTTGGTCCTAACTGTTTAAAGGTTTGACCAAATAAGAAGTGAGAGTAGGGTACAAATAACAGTGAGAATGTTAACTTGTACAAATCACTCGATGATGGTTTTTGGTGTTAAGTGGCTAGGATTTAACACGAAGGGGTTTGATAATCACTATGGATCAGTAGATTAAAATTTTGGATGTCGTGTCAAGACTTCAACAGTGGGAGTGTTAAAGCCTTAGACACAGTGAGAGTTTGAATGGATTCAACCGTGAAGAATTTTGATGGACCCACCGTCAATTAATTTGATCAGTGAGGGATTTTTAAGCACTCCACAATTACACCGTGGGAGTTTCGTGATGGAAGATTATCCCGATAAAGTCATTGAATCCCATCTCAATGAAAGAGTGCTCCGAAAGTCACAGTAGGAGGGTTTTAATTATCTTTAAAATGATTAAATAGCTACAGTGGGAGGTTCTTAATCATGATTAAGAATGAATTATTCTGATGATTGGTTTTTATCTTGAATAATCAATTGGTTTTGGGTTATCCTTAAAAAATACCATGTGTAGTATTCTCCAAGAACTTTCCATTGGAATGAATCGAGGTATTCCACCCCCAGCCCTTTGACGAATCTGAATCCAATTATTTTCGGCCATATTATTGGGTTATCTTTAAGAATATTAAGAGTAATATTCTTCAGGAACTCCCCGTTGTTGGAAATAAGAGAAGTAGTTTAACCTCGTATACCCGTCGGAGGAAAGGGAGAATCAGTTTATACTCTTATACTCTTCGGAGTTACATGGAGAAGCAGTTTATACTCGTGTACTCATCGGAGTCATATGAAGAAGCAGTTTATACTCGTATACTCTTCAGAGTTATATGGAGAAGTGGTTTATACTTGTATACTCTTCGGAGTTACATGGAGAAGCAGTTTATACTCGAATACTCTTTGAAGTTATATGTCATCCTTATTTGGCTTGTTTTACCGTTATGACACCGGAGTCAATTAAGGCTTGGATTTTGTTTTTGAGGCAAAGCAAACTTTGGTGGGATGAAGAACACTTCTGTGGTATGCACAGTAGTTTGGATCTGTAATCCTCTTAGCTCACTCCTGATCTTTAATAGGTTGTAGCTCGATTTTATCGTTGGTGAGGAGGTATTTCAAGATAGCTGAAACTTCATCATCTTCGAAAGAATACTCTTTCGGGGACTTCTGATCGGGAGTCTTCTATTGCCTCTAGGGTTGCTATTGCGACGTTTGATTACCGTTCACAGCGGTTGCAGGTGTCGTCAGTTGGCTTCTCTCAACTTTCTTTCTTTTAAGAAAGCGTTCAGCTTGTTCGTCGCGTAGTTTTAACTCTTTTCAAGTGACTGAAGGCACGCCCCCAAGGCTTCCAGGACATTAATGGAGAGATTATTGTGGCATGTCTGCAGGATGAACTTCTATGTGATAAGATCTCTGTAACTCATTACCTTGTTACGGAAGCGCTTGACAAAATTATCGACTGACTCTCTGTCTTTTTGCTTCTCATCTAGAAAAGTTCTGATTGACACTTCAGTGTCATCATCAAAGAAATTACTGAGGAACAAACTTTCCATGCCATCCCAGCAGTTGACGCTCCTAGGCTTAAGACGTCGATACCAATCGAATGCGGCCCCACAAAGGGTGCCAACGAATGACCAGACCATCAAAGCTTCATTTCCAGAGATCATTCCCAAATGAGACTTAAAATAAATTAAGTGTTGAGTAGGCGAGCTCTTCCCATTAAATGGTGTGAAGTTAATCAGATTAAATTTTGCCGGATACGAGATTGAATTCCATTCTCTTGGATAGGGACACAGAATACCCATCTTCTTTACTTTCTGAGCAGACATCAAAGCATTTACCTTATTCTCTATCTCTTTCATCATCTCGTCGTCGCCTTCATCTCTCTTCAAGCGATGTTGAGCAGACGCAATTGGGTCACCTCCGGTGTTTTTGAATGGTGTAATTGAACCACCCCCAATATTATTATTGAGAGGATCCGTTGAACCACCTCCAGCATTATTGTTATTGGGAGATGTATCAACCATAATGATTTTGTCCACTTTTGGATCACTGCCATCTACAATATTCTAAGTGTGGCGGCTGGATTCAGCTCGTGGACTGGACTCAGGAGGTTAAAGCCATTAAGCTTGCAATTCTCTCATTTGTCGGATAGCCAACTCTATCTCCGTCTTCATCTTAGCTCTAATTACTTCATGTTGCTTGGCTAGAGCTCCTTGAAGTATTTGAGCAAACTGATCAGGAGTGATTGTGAATACTTCTTTGGTTTGCCCTGTGCTAGACATTGTATCATTAGAAGTGATCGCAGAACAAGTGTTCGAAAGTTCATCCTCTGAGGACATTCCTTCATGCATTCTCTTATAATCCCTATGTCTAATGGCTCCTAACTGGAGTCGAGACATCCGTTAAGAAATTCTTGGATCGACTTTTCCTCCCGAGGAACAGGTGGGATTTGATTCACTTGAATGCCGCTTAGATTTTTTTTATCAGCCATGTTGATGGTGACTTTAGGGAATTTGTCATCTTGGATAGCTGATCTTCTCTTGCAAAAATATCTCGGCTTGGGCTTTGACATTTCGGTGAAAAGCCTCTGGAACACTAAGACTCTTTACGGGATGACTTCTCGCTTAGAATAGTCACATTCCGATAGTACTGCTCTAGTGAATTGCTGATAGGAACAATGAGAGCTCATTTCTCGAACAATCCTCTTTCAAGATTTGTTTACACCCCCAGCTTGATAGTACAACCCATCAGTATGATTACCAGAGCACCTTATCGTCTGTTAGTGTGACCTCCCAGGTATAATGCTGTCTTTTGGCAGACACGTCTTCTTCTGAAAATATAAAGTCTTATTAGCATTCTTAGGAGTAGCACATTTAGAACCACCCCTTTGTGGGTGTGGCGTCTTAACAGGCTTCTGAGTTTCAATATGAACCCCCAAGCGGGTGGAAATCAGAATTTTACTAACTTAGGATTTCTTTGGGTTGGTGGGAGGACGCGTACGACCCCTAGTCTGAAGAGTTATTTGGATTTTGTTCACCGGGCCCAAGCGTTCATTGACCAGAGCTTTGCCTCGATCTTCGTGTAAAGGACCAAGGCGATCCGCCATTGTGATTTTAAAGTTTGATAGGTCAGGAGTGATGCAAGGCTCCACTGACGATGTAGCAGATGTAGTTGCAGTAGACGGATGAGAAACAGACATTGACGAAGTTGAGGGAATAGTTTTGGAAACTTGCCTTTGGCTGAGACACTGGTCAGTGTCTCGGACAAGGCTTCTTTGTCTGAGACACTAACTAGTGTCTCGGACAAGGGTGCTTTAGCCGAGACAGTGGCCTGTGTCTCGAACAATGGTGCTTTGGCCGAGACAGTGGCATGTTTCTTGGCTAAAGGGGACACTCCCTGTCGCCACCGAATTTGATTTTCGCACCAGTTTGGACTTTAGGATCCAAACTTTGCTTCTTCTTGGTGATTCTTTGGCCACCGTTTCCCTCTTTCTAAGAGCGCAAGCTTGTGTGACACGTGCACGACGTTTTTTGATGCACTTTTCCCTCGTCGAACGAGTCCTCTTGACGAGAACCCACTCTTCGGTCAATGGCTTAGAGGACATGTCAGAAACTTGATGTTGACGTGATTCAGTTACACGATGAACACGATGAATCCTAGACTCCAAGTTCGCGTAGTATTGAATCACATTGACCTATTCTAAGGCCTTAGCGAGCTGACGAGCGAGACGTTGGCGTTGTCTCTGACGAGCCCTCTTCGTCAGAGTTAGCGAACTTCGATCGAACGATTCCTTAATTAGGGAGGAAAGTCGTGAGCAGAGCTTTTAGTTTTGGGGGTCGCCGGGATAATGTTGTGAGGGGAGACCTCAGCAATGATTGGGTGAGAGTCTTCACCTTGGGCTTTCTTTGGTTTGTAAGCCTTCTTCAATGGTGAGATCCTCCTGCACTTGCGGGACAATGAAGATCTTGAAGAGGATGAGAAGAGATATCCCTCAAACTTGATTTGGTCAAACTTGTACTCGACAGTGGATTCAACTGGTATCTTGATCAGCTGCGACATGACGGTCTCGGTAGCGAGATCGTTGGCTCCCACTGTGGTCGCCAGTATGTTTGCGTTAGAAACAAGTTTTATTGTAGAATTCATTATAATTGTTTATCGATTACAATGAATACAAAAGAGCAAGTTTCGTGCTTTGTAAAACTATTCTTTACAAAAAAAATCAAATTACAAATGCTCCATAAAAACACACGCATGATCGTTTTGGATCGCTGCTTGCATGAGATCTTTGCCTGTGCTGGGGGTGCGTTAGCTTATAGACCACCGAATCACAGATTCAGATTGAACTGTGAAGGCTATTTGGAAATTCTTAATTCATTTATAAGTAAGAAAAGAAGTGAATATCTTATCGAGGTACGATGAACACTCTTCTTAAGATAATGTCAAAGCTTAGATCTCAAGGAATCACAAGAACTCTGAAAAAGGCTTGCACGTGATGAAGACTCTCTCTTTCTTGCTTGAAATTCCCCAAATTGCTCAAATCTCTCTACTTACTCTGCTCAAAATGCTCCGTCCTTGTTAGTGATGATCATAGGGGGTATTTATAGCCCCTAGGAACTATAACTGAAGTCAGAAGTTGAAAAGAATGTGTGTTGAAGAGCTCCTATTTCCAAGACAGTTGTAACTATTTCGGAAGCATGATCAACTTTCCATTTCTGAGACAGTTGCAATCGTCTCGAAAGCATGGTCAGTTTCATCCATTTTGTAACCGCTCCCCGAATGTTTAATTGTCATTATTCCTGCGGTTATGGGCGTGATTCTCGCTTATAACTGCTCCCTCATGTTCATAGGTAATCCCCAGCAGTTAATAATCCATGTGGACCACACGAAACTCAAAAAAACTATTAGAAAACATGTTGTCAGCTTCTTAGTGTGCGAGACAGTCTGAGGTGTATCGCACTTCCGAGACACCTTTGGTGTCTCGCACTTTCGAGACAGTTTGTATTGCCTCGGGTATTTTATCTCTAACTCCCTCGTCCGATCTTGGAATAAGATAATCCAAGATTCTTAGAAAGATGATGAAGAGACCTACAACTTTTATCTTTTAAGATATTTCAAATTCGATGTGAATCATGGTTGAAATATTAGTTCTTGTCTTGTAGTTTCCGAGATAATTGCATGTGTATCAGAAACTATGTGTTGTATCATAGCTTTAACTCCCTCGTCCGATCTTAGAATTAAGTGATTCAAAATGCATTGGAAAGCTGGAGAAGAGACCTACAACTTTTTTTTTTGATATTTTCAGATTCGATGTGAATCATGGTAGATATTTTAGTTCTTGTCTTATAGTTTTCGAGATAGTTACATGTGTCTTGGAAACAATGTGTTGTATTTTATCTCTAACTCTCTCATCCGATCTCGGAATGAGGTGATCTAAGATGCATTAGAAAGCTGGAGAAGAGATATACAACTTTTCATAGGTGTTTGGGTCAAAAGTTAATTCCTTCATTGCCTTGAATCTATTACAATCGTTTATCGATTACAAGTTCACAAAATTGAAAAGTTGATCTTTTTATAAGATCTCCTTACACAATGAAAAATAAAAGATTACAACTTTATCAAACAACACACAGATCCTATTTTTTAGTTTCTATTTGCGTGGGATCTTTGCCTGTGTCAGGGTTTATCTATGGACCGTCTCGGATCAGATCCGGTTGATAAAAAATTGATTAAAGCTCTTACTTCACAAAGGAAGTAATCGCTGCAGTGATGATCCCGACCAAGTGAGATCACGGCCCTTTTTGAGATTTAAGACTATGCTTAAATCCGGAGGAAAGGGGGAACGAGCCTCAGATCCTTCGAAACGCTCCTTCTTTATGCCGGAGTTCGCCAAAATCTGCTAGCCTCTCTCAAATTCGTCAGAACCTCGCCCTAGCTCCTCTGAAATTCGTGGCTCCCTTCAAATCTGATTTTATGAGGGTGCTAGGGGTGTATTATAGGCTTTAGATGTCGTGTTTGTGGATAGGAATGCCTGACCCCAAGGAGTTCTAGAAGCCAATCTTATCAGAAAACACGTCGGGAGCTGACATGGGCGCGAGTCACTTCGACTGTCTCGCACATGTCCGAGACAGCTTGGACTGTCTCGGGTATTTTTGTCTTAACTCTTTCATATGACCTCTGATTGAGGTGATTCAAGATGCTTTGGAAAGCTAACAAAGATACCTACAATTTTTATGTTTTAAGATTCTTCATATTAAAACCATATCATAACTAAAATCTCTATTTTCTCTGAGACACATATTGTGTCTCGCTGGTGTAAAACGGCCTGAATGGTCTTGGGTATTTTGGCTCTAAATCCCTCGTCCGATATCAGAATGAGGTGATCTAAGATGTGTTAGAAATATGACGAAGAGACCTATAACTTTCATGTTTTGAACTTTTTATATTCAACTCATAGCATGGTCTAAATACCTCTTGTTTTTACAGGCCACTTTAAGGTGTTCGACACTTTCTGACTTCACCGAACTTGTATTGCGCATTTCGTCATTCCGTTGACTTGTACACTCCAATGATTCACTTTATATATTCGTTAGCTTTCATAGAATCAGATAATCCTTTCCTGACTTGGATGATGATGCTTATCGTCTGTATTTCGCCTCGAGTGCGTACGAGAACTCATAGGCAAATTTTGACGCCTACAGATACCCCCTCCAAAGTATTTCAGACTCATTCTTTTATAAAAAAGTCTGGAATGCTTTGGATAAGACAAGCCCTATCTTTAATCTCTTCAGTACTTCATTGAGGAGATCACATAAAAGGACCTATGAATTACTTCAATTCTTGACTTCTTCAGCCTTCAGTCTATTTAGTATTTTGTCGAACAGATAAAGTTCTTCTGGCGTTGTATTTATCGTATGACCGTTGTTGAAGTCTTGAACTAAAATTGATATGTAAGTTTCTGAACTTAGCTCGTGTCATTGAATTGACTTTGAATTGATCATCTTTATCAGGAATTTATATCTGAACTTTGGAGTTAATCGGAGATCATGCGTTGACCGACGTTGACTTCCATCACAACGTGTTGATCAGCATTAACTTTCATCGTAACGCGTCTACCAGTGTCTATACAGTTTATGCTCTTAAGATGTTGGAGCGTGGCGGTCCCAAGTGTTGGGACTGCAGGACCAACTGTTAAAGCTGATTCATCTGCATGTATGGATTTTATCCTGAAGTTGTTGGATCCTCAAGTCAAGAGACCAACTAATGGAGCTGATGCGTCAATGACTCTCACACTTATAGGATTTTTAGCAAACTCTCAGCCATCAATGGGTTTGATGAGCCTTTACCGACTACCGTTTGAGTCGGGCTAGCATACGGATTGTCTAAGTCCGTTTCGCATGTAACATTGTGCTAAAAGAGTTAACTCTCTTAGACTTAGTGCTATGATGTTGAATACATAAACTTCGCCATTGTTACGGGAATAGGCTACCCGGTAATGCGTATTGGGTGTAGACTTGAACAAACCTTTGATCTTGTAATATTCTCCAGGAACTTCCCGTTGGAAATAAGGGAAACAGTTTAGACTCGTATACCCATTGGAGTATCACAGAGAACCGGTTTAACCTCTTATACTCATTAGAGGATGGGAGCAGTTTAGCCTTATATACCTATCGGAGGATGAGAGCAGTTTAACCTCATATACTTATCGGAGGATGGGAGCAATTTAACCTCATATACCTATCGGAGGAAGCCGTTCTCATTCGGCTTCTTTTGGTGTTATGATGCCGACGTCAACCAAGGCTTGAATGCTGTTTTTCAGCGTAATACAAGTCTTGGTGGGGGTGATGGATCCTCCTGTGGTATGCACAGTACTTAGGATCCGAAATCTTATTTGCTTCCTCCTGATTTGTAATCAGTGGTAGCTTGATCTTATTGTTGGCGAGGAGATATTTGAAGATGGTTGGAACTTCATCTTCTTCGAAAGAATACTCCTCCTGGAACTTCTGATTAAGAGTCCTTTATTGGAAATTTAACCTCATATACCTATCGGAGGAAGCCGTTCTCATTCGGCTTCTTTTGGTGTTATGATGCCGACGTCAACCAAGGCTTGAATGCTGTTTTTCAGCGTAATACAAGTCTTGGTGGGGGTGATGGATCCTCCTGTGGTATGCACAGTACTTAGGATCCGAAATCTTATTTGCTTCCTCCTGATTTGTAATCAGTGGTAGCTTGATCTTATTGTTGGCGAGGAGATATTTGAAGATGGTTGGAACTTCATCTTCTTCGAAAGAATACTCCTCCTGGAACTTCTGATTAAGAGTCCTTTATTGTCTCCAAGGTGTCTATTGATGAATATTGTCAGCAGTTGCAGGTACTTTAGTCATTGGTTAGCCCCTCTCGAGCTCCTTTCTTTTGAGGAAACGTTCAACCTGTTCTCCACGTAGTTTTAATTCCTTCCAGGTGATTGAGGGGACAACCCCCATGACTTTAAGGACATCGATGGAGAGATCATCATGGCACGTCTGTAAGATGAACTCCTCCGTGACAGGATCCCTACAATTCATTACCTTGTTGCGGAAGCGTTTGACAAAACTATCAACTGACTCATCATCTTTTTGCTTCTCATCCAGAAGAGCTTCGATTGACACGTCGGTATTATCGTCGAAAAAGTTGTTAAGGAACGAGCTTTCCATATCGTCCCAGCAATTGATGCTCTCCAGCTTGAGGCGTCGATACCAATCGAAGGCCGCCCGGCGAAGGGTACCCACAAATGACCGAATCATTAGGGGTTCATTCCTGAAGATCACTCCCAAGTGAGACCCGAAGTAAATCAAATGTTGAGTGGGTGATCCTCTCCCGTCAAATGGCATAAAGTTAATTAGATTGTACTTCGTCGGGTATGGGATTGAATCACACTCTCTTGGATATGGGCACGGAATGCCCGTTCTCTTTACTTCTTGAATGGACATTAAGGCATTGACCTTATTCTCCAGCTCTTTCATCATCTCGTTACCGTTTGTATCTTTCTTTGGGCCATTTTGAGGAGGAACGATGAGACCACCCCTAGCGTTATCATTAGTGATGGGGCTACCCCCAGTATTTTTATTTTTAGTGAGTGCATTTGGACCACCTCCAATGTTATTTAGGGATGCGATTGGACCACCCCCAGTATTTTCGAGGGGTGCTTCGCCCACTTCTGGATTGCTACCAACTACGACGTTCTGAGTACGGTGGCTGAATTTAGCCCGCTGACTGGACTCAAGTAGTGGTTAAAGTTGTTTAGCCTGTAACTCTCTCATCTGCTGCATGGTCAACTCTATCTCAATGTTCATTTCAGCCCTAAATTCCTCTCGTTGTTTAGCCAGTGCTTCTTGAAGCATTTGGGCTACTAGGTCAGGAGTGATCATGAACGATTCCCTTGCTTCCCCCATGCTGGACATTGTGTCGTTGGAGGCAATTGCGGAGCAAGTATCCGGCAGTTCGTCTTCTAAAGATAGTTCTTCGTGTATCCTTAGGTAACCCCTATGTCCGATGGCTCCTAGCTGGAGCTGAGACATTCGTTGGGCTATCCTTGAATTGACTTTTCTTCCGGGAGAAAAATCGGGATTAGAACCGTTTGAAGTAATGATAGACTTTCCTTTGTCAACCATATTAATGGTAACTTTAGGGAATTCATCATCCTGAACAGTGGATTTTCTCTCGTGGAAATGTCTTGGCTTAGGCTTCAATGTCTCGGTGGCAAGCTTCTCGAATATCGAGACCCTTTGTGAAATGGTCCTGGGACAGCTACATTTCGATAATACCACCCTGATAAGCCTCTCACAAGGACAGTGAGAGTTAGTTTCTCAAACATCATCCTTTTGGGATTTATTCACACCTCCAGCCTGATAGTGCAGCTCATTGGAGCAATCCATCGTTTGTTGGTGTGATACCCAAAGTATAACGTTATCTTTTGACAGACACGTCTTCTTTTAGGGAAGAAGAACCTTATTGACATTCTCAGGACGATTTGTTATCACCTTTGAATGATCCAAGGTCACATCAAGAGTCACACGTTTAGAACCACCCCCTTGCGAGCGTGAGGTATTAACGGGCTCCTGGGTTTCAACACAAACCCTTGGGCAATCGATGCCAAGAGTCGTCTTGTACACGAGAAACTTCTCGGGTTTTATTCACCGGAGCTTTGCCTCGATCTGTGTGGAGAGGACCTAGGCGATCCTTCAATGGAATCCTGAATTGGGATAGGTTCACACTATTATAGGGCTTCATCGGTGGTATGGGATCAAAAGGAGTGGGATCAGAGGCTGACGGAGGCTTGGAAACGCCCGTGAGACACGAGTCATGTCTCGCCCTAAGCGGAAGCGTTTCGGCTGTTTTTACCTTCGGCACCCAGACTCGTTTATATTTTGGTGATTCTTTGACCACCTCTTTCTTTTGCATGTCTTGAGCTTTTCGTATAAAGGCACACCCATGTGCAGCACATGCACGTCGTTTTTGGATGCACTCCTTCAAGGTTGAACGAGTCCTTTTGATAAGAACCCATTCTCCCGTCGATGGTTCGATGGACGTAGCAGCAACTTACCGTTGGGGTGGCTGGATTACCCGATGCTTCCTAGACTCTAAGTCTGCATAGTAGCGAACTACATCGACTTGTTCTAATGCTTTGGCAATTTGACGAGCTTGGCGTTGGCGTCGCCTCTGACGAGCCCTCTTCGTCAGAGTTGGCATACCTTGATTGAACAACTCCTTGACTGGAGAGGAGTTGTGGTGATCAGAGTCATTTGAAGCCTTCATCGGTGAATATGCCTCCTTCAAAGATGGGATCTTTCCGCACTTGTAAGGAGAGGAGGATTTTGATGAAGACGAGGAGAAATATTCCTCAAACTTAGCTTCGTCAAACTCATACTCGACCTCTGAATCAACCGGGATCTTGATCTTCGGTTGCTGCACGACAACCTTGGTGACGAGGCTGTTGCCTCCTACTATAGTCGCCAGTTTGTTTTCGCTAAAAGTTGCCTTCATCATTGATTTCATTAAAACTTTAGTCGTTTACAAATGAATTCAAATAACGAAAAATAGAAATTACAACTCTCTTGAAAATAAACACAAGATCCGTTTATCGACTCTTGCTTGCGTGAGTTCTTTGCCGGTGTCGGGGTTTATCCGTGGACGACCGCGAATCAGATCCGGTTGACGAAAAATTAGGCAGAGCTTCTACCTCATCAAGGGGGTATTTGCTTGAAGCGCTGAAATCGACCAAGCGAAATCAGTAGTTCTTCTCGAGATTAAGACAAAGCCTAATCTCAAGGAACGGACGTACGGGACTTCGGATCCTTCGAATGACTCCTCCTTTGTGCTGAAGTTCGCCGGGATCTTGTTGACCTTTGTTGAAATTTCGTGCTCCTTGACTCTTCAATCCAGCAGCACCTCGTCCTCTTGATAAAATTCCAGATCTGCAAAATGGAGGCATTGGGCTCATATTTATAGGCCTCGGGTGCGGTTATTTGGATGAGAATGAGTGATTTGGCCTTATCTTCAGTTAACAATAGCCTAACTACGTTTGTTGATGATATCAAGTTGGTTGTGAACCACTGGAACAGATAGATCTTGCGAAAATTGCTTTAAAACCGTCAAAAACGAGTCCGGGGGTGGAAACAGCGTGACGCACATTGCTGACTCGCGGGGGGCGCGGGTCAGCAGGGCCTGACCCGCTCTTGCGCGGGTCGGACAGATCCGACCCACGCTTGCTCGGGTCGGATCAGATCTGACTCACGCTGGCACGGGTCGATCTGATCCATTCGTGTGGCGCGGGTCTGTCGCCTTTGCCGAACTCCTTGGTCGATTCGCCGACTTGTTGTACGCGACACATTTCTTACCGGGACTTGTAGTTTTCGCTACTTTGGTCGATTCGCCGACTTGTACGCTTCGTCATGAGACTACGTCAAACGCGCACGAAGTGATTGACGTGAGCGTGTTGACTGATGCGCACGAACTGATTGACGCGCGCGTGTTGACCGACGCGCACGAACTGATTGACGTGCGCGTGTTAACCGACACGCGTTAGCTGATTGACGTGCGCGTGTTGACCGACACGCATGAACTGATTGACGTGCGTGTGTTGACCGACGCGCACAAACTGATTGACGTGTGCATGTTGACCGACGCACACGAGTTGATGGACGCACGCGTGTTGACCAACGTGAGCAAGCTGATTGACGAGAGCGTGTTGACCGACGCACACGAATTGATCGACACGCGCGTGTTGACGGACGTGCGCCAGCTGATTGACGAACGCGTGTCGACCGACGTGCACGAGCTGATTGACGCGTGCATGTTGACCGACTCACACGAACTGGTCGATGCGTGCGTGTTGACGGACATGCACGATCTGATTGACGAGCGCGTGTTGACCGACGCGCACGAGCCAATTGACGCGCGCGTGCTGACCGACGCGCACGAACTGATCGACGTGAACCTTCTCGATTCGTCCACCCTTTGCTTCGAGTTTCATGTAGGAATTTATAGGCAACTTTAGACGCCTACAGATACCCCCTCCAAAGTGTTTCAGCCTCATTCTTTTATAGAGGAGTCTGAAATGCTTTGGATACGATGGACCCTCACCTTCAGTCGGTGTTAAAGGACCTACAGCTGGTTTCAATTCTTGACTTCTCCATATTTTAGCCTATTCTGTATTTTGTCGAATAGCTAAAATTTTTTCGGTGCTGCATTCATCGTCTGACCGTTATTGAAGTCCTGAATCGAAATTGGTAGTTTGAATTTGACTCATCTCATTGAGTTGACTTTTGTAACGACACGTTGACCGGCGTTAACATAGAGTTTAGTTTCGATCGACATCGACTCTCATCGCAACGTGTTGACCGACGTTGACCTAGGGCTATGCGTTGACCGGCGTTGACCTTAGGGTTTAGTTTCGATCGGCGTCGACTCTCATCGCAACGCGTTGACCGGCGTTGGCCCAGGGTTACGTGTTGACCAACGTTGACCTTAGGGTTTAGTCTCGATCGGCGTCGACTCTCATCGTAACGCGTTGACCGGCATTGACCCAGGGCTACACGTTGACCGACGTTGACCTTAGGGTTTATATTCGAACGACGTCGACTCTCATCGCAACGCGTTGATCGGCGTTGACCTAGGGCTACGCATTGACCGGCGTTGACCTTAGGGTTTAGCGTTAACCTGAGGAGAACTAGTTTATACTCGTATACTCCTGGGAGTCTTGGGAATCAGTTTAACCTCGTGTACCCGTCGGAGGTTGCCGGGTTATCCTTAAGAATTATTATATATAATATTCTCCATGAACTTTCCGTCAAAAATGGGAAACAGTTTAAACTCGTATACCCGTTAGAATGTTCATGGGTTTCAAATATCTCAAATATGAGCGCAAATGCCGCGAAATTATCTGGGAGTATGAAAGTGAGTCTTGAATATTCCAAATATGAGCGAAACTATCGCGAATCCACCCGAAAAAAATGAAAGTGGATCCTGAATATTCTGAATGTGAGCGAAAATGCCGCGAAATCATCCGGAAAAATGAAAATGAGTCCCGAATATTCTGAATATGAGCGAAAATGCTGCGAAGCCATTCGGAAAAATGAAATTGAACCCCGAGCATTCCGAAAATGGGCGAAAATGCGAGAATACAATGAAAACGATCGAGGTGGGTCTGACCCGTGTTCACGCGAGTCAGATGGATCCGACCCGCGTGAGCGTAGGTCGGATTAATCCGACCCGCGCGCACGCGGGTCGGGCATGAATCCGACCCGCAGAACGCGGGTCGGAAGGGATTAAAATCCCCAATTTCTTCTTCCTTATTCAAAACTTCGGTCCCAGCTTCTTCTTCCCCCTATTTCGGTTTCAACTCTCTTCCCCAACTCTACTTCTCCAAGAACTCTTCTACTACAGAAATCCTTCTCCTTTAAGAACTCTCAAACTCCTCAACTTTGCTAAGATTAAAAGACTTTTCAGAAGTTCTAGAGCTTGGCCGAATTCTCATCTCTTTACAAGCTAGGGTTTGGCAATTTGGGATTTTCTTCCTCTCCAAGCACCAATCTTCTGAAACTTGGTAAGTCTCTTCTCATGGCTTTGATTTCCTCACTTCGACTTTAGCTAATTCTCTAATCTTTGATTCAATGATTGAAACCCAAGTTCTTGAATTTGGGCAAAACTAAAATTTGATTGGATCTTGAGTGATGGCCGAATTTTTTGGCTTTGGCTGTGTTCATGACTTGATAATTGCAGAAAACTAAAATTTGGGCTTATGCTTTAAATGTTGGCCGAAATTTTGAGTTTGTGCCTGGCCGAATGTTTCAAGTTAATGTGCATAGTTGAATTTTCCCTTTGTGTCTTTTGAAAGACGCAGCAGCTCATATAAGGTTAATTTGGCCGGTATATTAGCTAGTTGCGCCATAATATCAAAGCGATGCGGAGTACTCGAGCTCCCCGTTTTATCTCTTCCAATCGGTTGATTGAATCGAGACTGCTTTGGGTTATGACTTTCTTGGTGTAAGGGCTCTTTCCCCTTTTGTTTTTGTTGAGTTTTCTCTACAACCATGGGTGCCGGGGGAGTTGTGACCACCCCCATTTCCGCTAATGTCTTGGAGGGAATTGCTTTGGTCACCCCTTGTTCAGCTAAGTGTTCGGAGGCATCTGGGTATTTGAAGTGGTATTCATTCCCGCTCCTGGTAGCAAAGACTTCTTGCTCATCTTCGGATAACGGGAAAGTGGGGATACTTTCGTCATCTCCTTCTGGAACATCTGCGACTCCGCAACAAGACTTTCCTTTCCCCTTCAATTTCCTTTTGGATGACGATCCGGCCCATTGTTCATCTTCAATCAGGTCGGGGTGAACCTAGAGAATCTCGCCATTTGGGGCCGTGTGTGGCACAAGTCCCTTCTGGCGTTGTTTGTGAGGATCGTCATTGATGGTATTCACCGCTATATTCATTACCGGTTCAGGTTGAAACCAATTTAGAGGAACAGATCTGAAGCTAATCGACACTGCATTCGCACCCACCTTCTTCTCCTTAGGTTGCTTCATAATGATGACCCCAACATCAATCAAAGCTTGGATCTTGTCTTTTAGGGCGTAACATGACTTGGTAGGGTGGTGAACCGCTCTGTGGAATTTGAAAATACCGA
>NC_033800.1:83959236-83973565 GCF_001876935.1 Asparagus officinalis
GCTCTGTGGAATGCACAATACTTCAGGTCATTAACCCTTTTGGCGTCTCCTGATCTTGGATCGGAGGCAACTTAATCTTGTTGTTCTCTATGAGGTATTTGAAAATACCGAGGACTTCATCTTCTTTAAAAGAATAAACCTTCGGGAATCTCGGTTCTGAAGTCTTCTGCTTCTGAGACTGTTGTTGTCATAGTGACTGCTGAGGTGCCTTTTGCTCCTGTTGTAGCGGTTGCAATTGCACTTCGAATATTTGTTTCTCGTCCATTGCACTCGCTTGCGCTTTTCCTTTACCTTTAGGGACAAAAATCTGTTGTGGAGCATTTGTCGTCGTTTGACCTCTTTCGGCCTTTTTCTCTTGAGGAAACGTTCGGCCCGTTCTCCTCGGACCTTCAAATCCTTCCAGGTCTTGGACGGTGCTATTCCCATAGCTTCGAGGATATCCAACGAAAGATTGTTATAGCAAGTTTCTAAGATGAAGTCCTCACTGATCGGATCCCTATAATTCATGGCTTTGTTCCAGAATCGTTTGATAAAATTTTCAACCAACTCTCCGTCCTTTTGCTTCTTATCAAATAATGTTTCGATTGAGACCTCGGTATCGTCGTCGAAGAAATTTGTGAGAAACATGTCTTTTATATCATCCCAACTGCTAATACTTCCCGGCTTGAGGCGGCAATACCAATCGAAGGCTGCTCCGCGAAGAGTGCCGACGAATGACCGTACCATTTGAGGCTCATTCCCGGAGATTATTCCCAAGTAAGACTTGAAATATATTAAATGCTGAGTGGGGGAACCCTTTCCATCAAACGGCGTGAAATTGATTAAATTAAATTTTGTCGGATATGGGATTGATTCCCACTCTCTTGGGTATGGGCATGGTATTCCGGACCTTTTTACTTCCAGAGCACTCATCAACGCATTGATTTTGCTCTCCAAATCCCTCATCTTCTTATCCTCGCTCGTATCTTTCTTCGGGCGATTTCGGAGAGAAGTAACGTGGTCTTCCTTCGTATTGTTATCATCCGAGGGACCACCCCTAGTATTGTTGTTGACGGGAGGGGTGTTCATATTGGCATTCTCATCCACTTCCCGATCATTATCAGCTTGGTTGGGATTGTTGCGACGACTAGACTCTCCCTGCTGATTTGTTAGTGCCGCGATTTGCTGGTCATGCATCTCCCTTATTTGCTGCATAGCCATTTCCATTTCAAATTTGAAATTCTCCCTCTGCTTAGTTAAAGCGTCCTCAAGAATTTTATTCATCTGCTCTGTGTTAATCATGAGCGACTCATAGGATTATCATGTGCTTGATGCCGTATCATCGGAAGCTATTGCTGAGCAGACATCTGAGCAAGCATCTGACGTTTCGTCATCTGAGGGTAGTCCCCTTTGTATCCTTTGATAATTCTTTCGTCTACTAGTTCCCGATTGTAATCGAGTTATCCGTTGGGATACTCCTGAAAACTGATCAGGTCTAAAGAGTCGTGTTGACTTCCCTCTACCAGTCACATTGACAGATACTTCTGGAAGTTCATCATCTTGAAGAGCAACTTGTTAGCCTTCTTATTTTGATGATGTTTAACAAACAATTTGTAACTAATGTTGTTTGTCTAGTGCTTGTATTATCTATTCATTGTAGACAAACAACGTAGTTGGAGGATGGATGGATTGCGCTTCAACGATGATATCCAAAGGAGGTTGGCGGAATGTCGGTGAAGCCTTGCTATTCAAAGTTCAAGATCCAAGTTAAAGCTTCATCCGCGAGATTACCTAGAAGAGCTTATTGAAGATCAAGATCTAGCTTGGGTAATTTAGTTTAGGAATTTATATTATGTGTGTTAGTACTTTAAGCTCAATCATATACACACATACACGTTTTGGATTTTGTATATATATAGTTATATATACACATATATGTTTTGATTTGATAGTTTTCAAGTTTTACTATGAAACAAATGAATAGAATTGGAAAATACTATTTTGTTTCATGTTTATATGCCTATATATGATTTCCCCTTTAACAAGCTTATATTTAATGAAATCATATTTAGTGTTTTGAATATATTTGCATAGAATATGCAATTTTATGAAAATATTGCATTTCTAGGTTATAGACTTCATAACAACATATTATATCTTTTATCAAGTCTATACAATCATTTCATAAGGTTTCAAAATGTTGTTTAAGTCAAAATATCAAAATATCAATTTTCAGGTTTTCATGTTTTGGACTATTTTGTAAAATGATGATATTTTTCATTTGGGAAGTCCTTTTTCGAAACCAGTCGTTGTAGCATGTTTATTATCATGTCTACAATCATTCCCCAAAGTTTTACATTTTTTGGAATTTATTTGATATTTTTAAACAGCATTTCAAAATCAGATAAACAGTTTTCATATCAGTTTTCGGTCGACCGCACCGGTCGACCGAACCTGAGGTCAAAAGTTCTCTGGGCGACAGAAGCCTGTCGGTCGACCGGTCCGGTCGACCGATGAAAATTTTCGGTCGACCGACGAATTTTCCGGTCGACCGACGAGTGTTCCTTCAGCTTCCAACGGCTAGTTTTTTGACCGTTGCCTTGGGGCTGTTTTGTCTTTTGCTCTGGTTTCTTGGCTGAGTTGTGAGAGGGTATAAATACCCCATTGTCTTCAACTCTCAAGCCAACTAAGAAATGTTTTAAAAGAAAAGAAAAGTTTAAGCAAGGGTTTAGGGTTTTACTGTTGTTTGAGTTTGAGTTTCTGTTGACAAAGGAGGAAGCTTTAACTGCAGATTGAGGGATTCATTCTCAATCCCCTTCATCCTCTTCTTGTGTTCTTAGAGAAGTTTTCTAACTCTTTTCTCTAGCAATTTCATTATTGATTTTCATATTCTTATTATTGCTAGTTTGTTAATTGAGTTAGATTTTATTTTACTCATTGTTACACACACCCACATTGAGCTTTTAGTATTTACATACATAGTATAGTTGGGTGGTGAGAGATTGTAACTTTGAGTTGTGCTTTCATTGTGTTCTCATCTATTGTAGAGAACAAATTTATATTTGTTACATTGTGAGTGTTGTAAGGTTTTCGGTGAGCTAGAAACCGAGTGTGTAGTGAGGTTTTCGGTGAGCTAGAAACCGAGTGTGAGGAGTGACGTTGATCGGTGAGCGTTGAAAACCGATACTGTGAGGTGTAAACGTTATTCGGGTGAACGTAGAAAACCCGGTTGATAGTGGATTTCTCCCCGGGAGTGGGGAGCGGAGACGTAGGACGGAAGGTCCGAACTCCGTGATCATATTGCTTGTTTGAGTGTGCTTTGGCGTTCATTCATATTTATGTTCATATCTTATATCGCCATTGTCATTAGCTCATTATCTATATCATCCACTATCTTGTTTAGATTGTTTACCCCTTGTGTTAGTTTACATATCCTATACATATATCATATTGTATATCTCTTTGATAGGATATATCATCTTGTGTTAGCTCATATATCCTTGCATATATCTCATAGTATATCTCATTGCTAGGATATTTACCTTTGTTCATATTGCTTATTCTTGCACATAACTCTTGTATATCTATCTTGCAAGAATATACTTGTTAATTAATTTTAATTGGCATTTAATCGGATTAGATTAGCATAAGACCCTAATCACCCCCCCTCTAGGGTCTAACAATTGGTATCAGAGCTTGGTGCTCTTTGATTTAAGGTCTAATCGCCTTGAGTTAAAGATCCAAGTTATCTTTTTGTGCTAATCTTGTTTTGATTGCATTTGCATCTTGCTTGCATATTTTTACAAATTATGAATATGAATGATGCATCTTGTTTAGGCTATGATTCTAGTGTTGCTCCTAGATTAGACAATTTCCCCTATGCCCAATGGTGTGTTAGATTTAAACTATTTGTTAGATCTAAACATTTTGATTTATGGGAAATTATAGATGATGCTTATATTGTGCCCATTTTGGAGAAATCCAAGTGGAATAAAAATGATCATCGCATGTTTACTATGAACAACATTTTGTTAGAATATTTGTTAAATGCTTTTAACTCATCTATGTCTAACAAGTTTGTTCATTTTGATAGTGCTTACACCTTATGGATATTTATAGAAGCACATCAAGGAGACTTGGAGGCGATCCGACAAGCTTTGGA
This sequence comes from Asparagus officinalis, assembly GCF_001876935.1. Classification (NCBI taxonomy): domain Eukaryota; kingdom Viridiplantae; phylum Streptophyta; class Magnoliopsida; order Asparagales; family Asparagaceae; genus Asparagus; species Asparagus officinalis. The sequence continues at coordinate 83,963,378 of NC_033800.1, forward strand.
GGATCCCGCTTCAAGTTCATGTGGAGCATCATGCACACGGCCACTAGGCGATAGCCCTAGTGAGGTTTGCGAGTTCAAATCTATTAATGATTTACCTAATGATGAACTTGCTTGTGCTAGTGAAAAATTATTACATGCCTTTAACAAATTGCAAAATGATTTCATTAATTTACAAAGCAAGCATGAAATTTTGAAATCCGATCATGAGTTGTTAGCATCTAAGTTTGAAACTATTTCTAATGAAAATGTGATCCTTAAAGAAAACAATGAAAAATTAAAATTGGATCATGTTTCTTTAACTTCAAACGTTGCTAGTTTAACTCATGAAAGAGATAATGCCATGTTAGAAGTAAAGAACATACAAAATAATACTGCTTCCTTTATAAATGATTATTTATGTTCTACTTCTAAAAATGCATATGTGCCTAAAAATGAAGATTTGAATCTTATGAAAAATAGTATTTCATCTTTAGATTCAACTTTGAAAATAGACAAACAACGTTGTTGGAGGATGGATGGAATAGAACTTCAACGATGATATCCAATGAAGGTTGGCGGAATGTCGGTGAAGCCTTGCAATTCAAAGTTCAAGATCCAAGTTCAAGCTTCATCCGCAACGTGTACCAAGTCAAGCTAAATTGAAGATCAAGATTGCTTGGGTAATGTAGTTTAGGAATTTATATTATGTGTGTTAGTACTTTAAGCTCAATCATATACACACATACACGTTTTGGATTTTGTATATATATAGTTATATATACACATATATGTTTTGATTTGATAGTTTTCAAGTTTTACTATGAAACAAATGAATAGAATTGGAAAATACTATTTTGTTTCATGTTTATATGCCTATATATGATTTCCCCTTTAACAAGCTTATATTTAATGAAATCATATTTAGTGTTTTGAATATATTTGCATAGAATATGCAATTTCATGAAAATATTGCATTTCTAGGTTATAGACTTCATAACAACATATTATATCTTTTATCAAGTCTATACAATCATTTCATAAGGTTTCAAAATGTTGTTTAAGTCAAAATATCAAAATATCAATTTTCAGGTTTTCATGTTTTGGACTATTTTGTAAAATGATGATATTTTTCATTTGGGAAGTCCTTTTTCGAAACCAGTCATTGTAGCATGTTTATTATCATGTCTACAATCATTCCCCAAAGTTTTACATTTTTTGGAATTTATTTGATATTTTTAAACAGTATTTTAAAATTAGCTATACAGATTTTCATGTATCAGATTTCGGTCGACCGTACCGGTCGACCGAACCTGGGGTCTAAAGTTCACTGGGCGACAGAAGCCTGTCGGTCGACCGGTACGGTCGACCGATGAAAATTTTCGGTCGACCGACGAAATTTTCGGTCGACCGACGCCGTCCAGTTCAACTTCCAACGGCTAGTTTTTTGACCGTTGCCTTGGGGTTGTGTTTTGTCTTTTGCTCTGATTTTTTGGCTGAGTTTTGAGAGGGTATATATACCCCATTGCTGATGTCTTTTCAAACTAACCAAGAGAGTTTTTAATCAAGTTTAATAAAGTTTTTAACAAGGGTTTTAGTTTGGTTTAAGTGTGTTTAAAAAGCTTTTAAGCAAATTGAGAGTTTGTTTTGGTGAATCAAATTCCACAAGAGCTTGAGGAGATTATCTATTGAAGTTTGAGCTTCCAACTATCATCCCTCCATCTCTTGTTATCAAATTGAGAAGTTTTCTAAACTCAAACTCTAGCTTTACATTTATATACTTGATTGATTATCATTGTTCTTAAGCTAGATTTCATACTTGAGTTTAGTTTGATTTGATCTTATTTACTCATTGTTACACACACACCCACATTGAGCTTATTGTATCTTTCATTGCATAGTATAGTTGGGTGGTGAGAGATTGTAACTTTGAGTTGTGCTAAATTGAGTTCTCACCTTGTTAGAGAGAACAATCATTTACTGTATTTGTGCTTAATTGTGAGATCACTTTGTAATACACTTGTACACCGAGTGAGAAGTGTGTGGTGAGAGTCGGGGATCGTCCCAAGAGGAGTGGCGTCGGTTGACGTGCCTAGGGAGAGGTTGTAACCGAGCACTTGAGGGAGACACGGCTAGGTCCAACACTTAGTGGGTGTAGAGTGTGATTGCAAGAGTGTGAGTTGTAGAGTTTTCGGTTAGCTAGAAAACCGAGTGTGTAGAAGAAGTTCCGGCTTCCAAACCGGATTGTGTTAGTGGATTTCTCCCCGGGAGTGGGGAGCGGAGACGTAGGACGGAAGGTCCGAACTCCGTGATCATATCTTGTGTTTGAGTGTGCTTTGGCGTTTATTTATACTTGTGTTTATATTTCTTATCGCCATTGTCATTAGCTCATTATTTATATGATCCACTATCTAGTTCACATTGTTTACCCCTTGTGTTAGTTTATATATCCTTGCTCATATACTTGTAATATCTCATTGATAGGATATATTCTTTTATTCATATTGCTTATCCTAGCTTACATATTTTGTTATATTTCATACTTGCTAGGATAACTTGTTAATTAATTTTAATTGGCATTTAATCGGATTAGATTAGCATAAGACCCTAATCACCCCCCCTCTAGGGTCTAACACAACTCTCTTCTTGCGGAAACGCCTTGGTTTGGATTCAGACGTTCTGGTGGAGATTCTTTCAAACACTGAAACTCTCTTCGGGGCGGCCTTGGAACAACAACATTCTGACAACACCGCCTTAATAATTTTAGAATACAGACAATGGGAGTCCGGTTCTTGATTATTCCTTCTCCGAGACCTGTTCGTACCTCAAGCCCGATAGTACAACTCATCGGTAGGATGACTGGAGCAACCCATCGTGTGTTGGCATGAGTCCCTAGATGTAACGTCCTCGTATGACGAGTACGCTCTCTTTTGGGAATTCAACACTTTGTTAGCGTCTTCAGGAGTCGCATGTCTGAGGCTACGTTTTCGTGAACGCAGGCTTTCCACAGGCTCCTGGACTTCAACACGTAGTCTAATGTGATCAGTTATAGGACTTTTCCCGTTATGCGTTCTCCTCCACTGCTTAGGAGGACGACCACGACCCCTAGCCTGAAAAACTGCTTGAGATCCGTTCAACGGGCTTAAGCGCTCTTTAACTAGAGCTTTGCCTCGACCATCGTGTGATGGGCCAAGGAGATCTTTGATGGTTATCTTAAAATGGGACAAATCCATACTGTCGCGGATCTCCACCGGAGGTATGGAACTTGATGGAATCGAAGAAACAGGTGCAGGACATCTTCTGTCTTGACTCTGGCGCGGGTCAGACTTGAGTGACCCGCAGGTTAGAGGGTCGGATCTTAAGTGACCCATGGGCTGGAGGGTCAGATCTGGATGACCCACGAGCTGGAGGGTCGGATCTGGGTGACCCGTGAGCTCGAGGGTCGGATCTGGGTGACCCGCGAGCCAGAGGGTCAGATTTGAGTATCGTGTGAGCCAGAGGGTCGGATCTGAGTGACCCGTGTTTTTTGATCCTTTTGGCCGCCGTCTTAAACTTTGGCCTCCATACTTGGTGCAGTCTTTGTGGCTTCTTTTCCACTTCTTCATTCTCCAATTTCTTGGCCTCTCGCACAAGAATTCTTGTATGTGCAAGCAATGCACGGTGTTTCTGAATCCGCTCTTGAAGAGTCGATCGGGTCCTTTTGACGCGGACCCATTCGTTCTTTGCTGGTTTGAAGGAGGAGGGGTTGTCCACTCTCTGTTGTGGTGGTTGGCGCCTCCTGGACTTCAGATCTGCCTCATAGAGGATTCCATTAACTGGTTCTAAGGCTTTGGCCAGTTAGCATGCGAGGCGTTGGCGTCGCCTCTGACGTGCTCTCTTTGATATAGTTGGCACATCATCAACAGTTGACCCCTTGCTCAAGGGATTCAGATCTGTAGTTTTAGCCTTGTCGGATGCCGGTGGGGCGTTGTGAGCCACAAGTGCAGCGGTGGCGGGAAGATATTCTTCTTGGGCTTCTGAAGCTGAAGTCCAACGGGTCTTCTTGGAGTAGGCCTTCCTGCATCTGCGAGGAGAGGCCGATCTGGAGGAGGAGGACAAGTATTCCTCATACTTTTGCTGGTCGAACTCATATTCGACCTCCGTTTCAACCAAGATAAGGATCCAAGGTTGCGACACGTCAGCCTTCGCAGAAAGGCTGTCGGCTCCCACTATGGTCGCCAGCGTGTTTGGGTCAAAAGTTGATTTCTTCATTGCCTTGAATCTATTACAATCGTTTATCGATTACAAGTTCACAAAATAGAAAAATTGATCTTTTTATAAGATTTCCTTACACAATAAAAAATAAAAGATTACAACTTTATCAAACAACAAACAGATCCTATTTATTAGTCTCTGTTTGCGTGGGATCTTTGCCTGTGCCGGGGTTTATCCATGGATCGCCTCGGATCAGATCCGGTTGACAAAAAATTGATTAAAGCTCTTACTTCATAAAGGAAGTAATCGTTGTAGCGATGATCCCGACCTAGTGAGATCACGACTCTTCTCGAGATTTAAGACTAAGCTTAAATCCGGAGGAAAGGGGGAACGGGCCTCAGATCCTTCGAAACGCTACTTCTTTATGCCGGAGTTCGCCAAAATCTGCTAGCCTCTCTCAAAGTCGTCAGAACCTCGCCCTAGCTCCTCTAAAATTCATGGCTCCCTTCAGATCTGATTTTATGAGGATTCTAGGGGTGAATTTATAGGCTTTAGATGCCGTGTTTGTGGATATGAATGTCGTGTTTGTGGATAGGATCAAAGAACAACCGTTATTATCCGTTTAGGTGGGTTTTCGGTTGTGTAACAACTTCCATATGTTTAAAGATAACCTCACATGTTTATGGATGACCCCATGGAGTTCTAGAAGTCAATCTTATCAGAAAACACGTCGGGAGCTGACATGGGGAGTCACTTCGACTGTCTCGCACATGTCCGAGACAGCTTGGACTGTCTCGGGTATTTTAATCTTAACTCTTTTATATGACCTCCGATTGAGGTAATTCAAGATGCTTTGGAAAGATAACAAAGAGACCTACAACTTTTATGTTTTAAGATTCTTCATATTAGAAACACATCATAACCAAAATCTCCATTTTCTCCGAGACATAGATTGTGTCTCGCTGGTGTAAAACGGCCTGAATGGTCTTGGATATTTTGGCTCTAACTCCCTCGTCCGATATCAGAATGAGGTGATCTAAGATGTGTTAGAAATATGACGAAGAGACCTACAACTTTTATGTTTTGAATGTTTTTAGATTCAATTCATAGTATGGTCTAAATGCCTCTTCTTTTTATGGGACACTTTAAGGTGTTCGACACTTTCTGACTTCTCCGAACTTGTATTGCGCATTTCGTCATTCCGTTGACTTGTACACTCCGATGACTCATTTTGCATATTCGTTAGCTTTCACGGGACTAGATAATCCTTTCCTGACTTGGATGATGATGCTTATCGTTTGTATTTCGCCTCGAGTGCGTACGGGAACTCATAGGAAAATTTTGACACCTACAATAGGAGAGACACACATGGTGTGGGCAAGACACACGTGGTGCTTCGTCCTTTGTGGGCGAGACACAGCTTCTGGTTGAGTCGTTTCGTCGTTGTTTTTTATCGTTCCATCGACTCTTATGCTTCACCGATTCACTTCATGCACTTGTTAGCTTTCCTAAGGTATCATATGATCCTTCTTGACTCAAATATTGACGTTCATCGTCTTTTCTCTATTTTGAGCTGTGTGTAGGAACCCATAGATAATTTTTTTATGCCTACAAATATATGCTTAAGATTTGGGAGAGCCGAGAGTGGAGAGATTTGAGAGAAGAATTGTGGTTTTGTGGGTTATGGCGTTCTGATTTTGTTTCCCAAGCATGATCCAAATCTGAGCCCACAATCAAATTAAAAATAACACGATTTTCTCAATATCTTCAAAAGGGATATATCAGACATATTTTCAATAACAATCGATATATAAAAAAAACTACCAAATAAAAGAAAACAATATAAAACATTATCGAGATAAAGTCTTTAATCCAATATATTGCTATATCAATCGATTTTTAATACAATGCCTATAAGAGCAAATATGTAAAGGTTGTTTAGATATTAGTTCAATGACTTTAAATATCCAATAATTCTATGTTATTCCCTCAAATTCTTAAAATTGCTCATAATTTTAGAGACCAATATTAAATTATTAAAATTTTGAGGGACAAATTATAAATAAGCCATATTTAATAGAAGAGTTAATTTTGTAAGAGCCCTCTTAACTATGGGGATTATCTTAAAAACCCATTCAACTGATTCAGTTTAATAAAACTCCCTTATTATGCAGGGTGTTATAGATAACCCCTCTCAATTCTAGTGAAATTTTAGAAAGTACCCCTCAATTATAGCGTGTCTTGTAAAAACTCTCTTAATCTTTTACACTTCTATCAACGAACCCTCTTAGCATAGTTACTTCAATATGTGATTTGGACAAAATACCCTCTTGAAGAAAGTCGTTTTAGTTAAAAAGAAACTTTCAAGTGAGAATAAAAGAAGCAAACCCAATTTACAATTCTTTTTCCCTTTATATCACCTCTTTTTCTTTCATCTAGCAAAAACCAAGTACTTGTCACATAATAGATAAGACTCAATGATATTTGTTTTGAGAGGTTATGTTTAAGTAAGAAAAGTTCACAGGGGTTAAATTAAAATTTTTAAGTTAAGATTGATTATCTACAAAACACCCAAAACTTGGCAGATATTTACTCAATATAAAATAGTTTTTTTTTTTTTTGGGGGGGGGGGGGGTATTTGTTTTGAGAGGTTATGTTTAAGTAAGAAAAGTTCACAGGGGTTAAATTAAAATTTTTAAGTTAAGATTGATTATCTACAAAACACCCAAAACTTGGCAGATATTTACTCAATATAAAATAGTTTTTTTTTTTTTTGGTTGTGTCTCGCTGGTGTAAAACGGCCTGAATGGTCTTGGATATTTTGGCTCTAACTCCCTCGTCCGATATCAGAATGAGGTGATCTAAGATGTGTTAGAAATATGACGAAGAGACCTACAACTTTTATGTTTTGAATGTTTTTAGATTCAATTCATAGTATGGTCTAAATGCCTCTTCTTTTTATGGGACACTTTAAGGTGTTCGACACTTTCTGACTTCTCCGAACTTGTATTGCGCATTTCGTCATTCCGTTGACTTGTACACTCCGATGACTCATTTTGCATATTCGTTAGCTTTCACGGGACTAGATAATCCTTTCCTGACTTGGATGATGATGCTTATCGTTTGTATTTCGCCTCGAGTGCGTACGGGAACTCATAGGAAAATTTTGACACCTACAATAGGAGAGACACACATGGTGTGGGCAAGACACACGTGGTGCTTCGTCCTTTGTGGGCGAGACACAGCTTCTGGTTGAGTCGTTTCGTCGTTGTTTTTTATCGTTCCATCGACTCTTATGCTTCACCGATTCACTTCATGCACTTGTTAGCTTTCCTAAGGTATCATATGATCCTTCTTGACTCAAATATTGACGTTCATCGTCTTTTCTCTATTTTGAGCTGTGTGTAGGAACCCATAGATAATTTTTTTATGCCTACAAATATATGCTTAAGATTTGGGAGAGCCGAGAGTGGAGAGATTTGAGAGAAGAATTGTGGTTTTGTGGGTTATGGCGTTCTGATTTTGTTTCCCAAGCATGATCCAAATCTGAGCCCACAATCAAATTAAAAATAACACGATTTTCTCAATATCTTCAAAAGGGATATATCAGACATATTTTCAATAACAATCGATATATAAAAAAAACTACCAAATAAAAGAAAACAATATAAAACATTATCGAGATAAAGTCTTTAATCCAATATATTGCTATATCAATCGATTTTTAATACAATGCCTATAAGAGCAAATATGTAAAGGTTGTTTAGATATTAGTTCAATGACTTTAAATATCCAATAATTCTATGTTATTCCCTCAAATTCTTAAAATTGCTCATAATTTTAGAGACCAATATTAAATTATTAAAATTTTGAGGGACAAATTATAAATAAGCCATATTTAATAGAAGAGTTAATTTTGTAAGAGCCCTCTTAACTATGGGGATTATCTTAAAAACCCATTCAACTGATTCAGTTTAATAAAACTCCCTTATTATGCAGGGTGTTATAGATAACCCCTCTCAATTCTAGTGAAATTTTAGAAAGTACCCCTCAATTATAGCGTGTCTTGTAAAAACTCTCTTAATCTTTTACACTTCTATCAACGAACCCTCTTAGCATAGTTACTTCAATATGTGATTTGGACAAAATACCCTCTTGAAGAAAGTCGTTTTAGTTAAAAAGAAACTTTCAAGTGAGAATAAAAGAAGCAAACCCAATTTACAATTCTTTTTCCCTTTATATCACCTCTTTTTCTTTCATCTAGCAAAAACCAAGTACTTGTCACATAATAGATAAGACTCAATGATATTTGTTTTGAGAGGTTATGTTTAAGTAAGAAAAGTTCACAGGGGTTAAATTAAAATTTTTAAGTTAAGATTGATTATCTACAAAACACACAAAACTTGGATTTGACGTTAAATTTATTTTATACATAAACTATGAAATTTTTGCTATGAGAATCTCTATGAGAAATTTAATCTTTATTTGTGATGGGTATGCGATCCTTCTGATTCCCCTTATCTTTCATGATTTGTAAGAGGGGGGAAGGGAGGTTATTTGACGTTAAATTTATTTTATACATAAACTATGAAATTTTTGCTATGAGAATCTCTATGAGAAATTTAATCTTTATTTGTGATGGGTATGCGATCCTTCTGATTCCCCTTATCTTTCATGATTTGTAATACATTATTTAACAAAATAAATTAAGTTGACATTTTATAATACTCACATTCTTATAAGTTTATGAAGCTCACAGCTTGGATGTGAGTGTCGGTGCAGATATTGTATTAATCATCTAGTTCCTTAACCTAACTTTTTGCATGTTGTTTGATATTGGATATATATGAATTATTTTATTAAAATACAATCAATATGAGTACATAATATGTATAAATCATTCTCAGACTATATTTTATAATTTTCTAAAAATAGAGAGTAATCTTTTTGACAGATCAGTTAATAGTTAGGAAGATGCAAAAAGAGTACATTATTAGATTTTGGAATTGATCACATAATTTATATTTTCTTTCTTGATTGAATTTGTACATTCTAACCTAGAAAAATCTAGAAAAAATTTCTTGAATATCTATATTACTCAGTCGTCGGATAAGCAATAGGTGGGAGTGATTTTTTTATAACTAAAAAAATAAAGCCTACCATTTTTCTTTAATGAATTCAAGAATTTATTTTTTCATTAATAATAATATTTTTTCTGTATTTGTCCCTTATATCATTATTTTGAAATTCTACATTCAAATTACTAATTAATTATAAATTATTAATATTTCAAGGCTTTAAATGTCACTATTTTTCTAAAAGAAAAAATGTTAAAACCAATACTATTTTACACACGGAAATGTCTTTAAATTTTTTTAATATATTATGATAATTATAAACTTTTTGGCAACCATATTATAGTAAAAAAATAAACTTAAAGTAAATAATTAAAATATTTGACTACGTGCAGTGCACGTGCATTCCACTTAGTCCTTTCCAAGTGTGAGGGTACTTATACTGATTTTTCAATGTCTAGCTCGTTGATTTTTGCAAGAAGAAGGTGCTTTCTTTGATTTTGAAAAAGTATGAGAGTTTTCATGATTTCTAGAAAATGTGACTAGCTCCTACTCGGGAAGAACTGCAAAAGAAGAGTTCTCTTCAGTGCGTAGCACTGCAAGATTAAGGTGTTTCTTTGATTTCCCCCTCCCTTTAAGAATGGCAGTAACGCGGCATCAGATGTTCTATCTTGGAGGGATCAAGAATCCAAGATGTATAAATTCTCTCTTATTTATTTCATGTAGGTTAATCTTGTTTCGAGGCATGGGGAGAACTCTGAGTTCTAGTTTATTTTTCAGTTTTTCCATATTAGTTCCTTATGTATTTTATATTTTGAAAGTAGTTCCTCAAATCATTAAAATTATTATTGGGTCCCTAAAATCTTAGTTTATTTTGAATTAGTCCCTCAAATCACTAGAATTGTTATTAGGCCTCTCAAGTGTTAGGTTATTTAGAAACCAG
>NC_033800.1:83973584-83983836 GCF_001876935.1 Asparagus officinalis
TCCCTCAAATCATTGAAACTGCTATTAGGTTATCAAACTCTAATGAGACGATACAAATTAATCTCTCTCATTGCTCCTTCTATTCTTGATTGGAGATACTAATTTCAAAATTACTTAAGAATTCAAGAATCTAATGACAGATTTAGTGATTTGACTGACTAGTATCAAAATAATTTACGATTTGATGGAGCTGGCAGCTATTTGAATGATTTGACGGGCTAAATTTGTTGGAAAATACGAGCTGTTTAGATAGTAATTAACACGAATTAAGTTTTGAACAGTTGATGATTAAATCAGATAATATCAGATAAATATTATAACTTGAAAATAAAATTAATTCAAACGAAAATAAATAAATGTTAGAAATACGTTGTATTTTGCACTGTGTTTAAGCTCTTACGACTAGGTCCTTTTATAGGATTAAAATAGCCGTTATTCATAAACCCGCAGTTAATACATTTTTAATCACGTTAATAAATCTTAGTCGTTACAAAATCAAAATATTTCCGTTACGAAATAAATTCACAAAATATTTATCACGTTAATAAATCTTAGCCGTTACAAAATATTTCCGTTACAAAATAAATTCATTAATCACAATTTTTTAAACTGTTCCAATTAACAAAAGCAAAAATAAAAATGTAGCATATTAAGAGCTCATTAATCCGGAGCTGCATTCGTGTCCGCAGGTCGTGTGCGCGCGCGCCACCCGACCCGACCCGACCCCGAGCCCGAGCCCAACCCGGCCGGCGCGCGCACTGTGCGCGCGCGCCACCCGACCCGACCCGACCCCGAGCCCGAGCCCAACCCGGCCGGCGCGCGCACGTGTGATGTGGAGCATAACCTTTATTTTCTTCTAAGCATAGTAGAGAAAGGGAAGGCTTATAAAGAACCTATCTTCCCATCTCTTTTCCAATATGGGACTAAACTTTTCCTCTTTTCCTCTACAAACCCAAGTTTTAAGTTACAACTCTAACAATCCCTCACATAACTTAAAACTTAACTCTTTTCCTCTACAAACCCAAGTTTTAAGTTACAACTCTAACAATCCCTCACATAACTTAAAACTTAAAATAACTCAGAAATAAGAGTAAAATAAAAACAAATAAATAAGATTGCTGGTTCCCTTATACTATGTAACAGGTGGATGTACCTTTTGGTTTGAACATTCACTTAGTGGCAGTTGTATAGATCCGTGAGAGCTTGGTGGACTACGCCTTGAACCAGTCCCATTTATCGGATTTCTACAGAAAGCACACATAGTACAGTTTTAAAGAATTCTAAACGGGTTGCGCTATTATCGGCCTTGCGCAGGTATCTTTCATGTGTGTTACTAGGGAGCAGCCCTGATCCTACAGTCGCGGCCTCACAACTACACACATATAAGTAAATCCTAATAAGGATGCGACCAAGTAAGCATCCTGCCTCATGGGTCTTGGATTCATTAAGAGTTTAACTCAACATTTCACTTGCTTTTTATGAGCACTGATCACCCTAGGGATGAGAGCAAATAAATTCAGTGCTCCTCACAATTAATCACTCATTCAGTTTGTTTCTACCCATTGAACCTCTGTGAGGTTGAGTTACCACTGCAGTGATCTTATGGGCTTAACCCCATCCCCCTCGCTGATTCTAGGACCACTGTCCTAGATAAGCCTTTAGTTAAGTGATCTGCAAGATTTTTCTCTGATCTTACAAAGTCTAAGGCTATTATATGATTTTTCATCTTATATCTCAAGGATTTGTGTCACACTTTCAAGTGTCGATTTATTTTCACATCTACATTCTCTTGATGACATTTGTCAATCGCTGACCTGCAATCACAATTAATAGAAATGCTGATAATGGTTTTTATATTAATGGAATTTCAATTAGTAAATCTTTCAACCATTCAACTTCTATACTATTAGTATCAAGAGCTATCATTTCTGATTCGATTGTACTTCTAGCCATTATAGTTTGTTTAGTAGATTTCCAGGACACAGCCCCTCCTCCTAAAAGGAACACAAAACCAGTGGTGGATTTTACATCTACGAAGTCACTAATCCAATTTGCATCTGAGTAGTCTTCTAATACAGATGGATAACCTTTATAATGTAAACCATAATTTATAGTTCCTTTTAGGTATCTCAAAAATCTCAAAATTCTTTCTAAAGCATCCCAGTGACTCTTGTTTTCGTCGAAAATTGTTTTCTTCATTGTATAACTCATTACAACTTTGATCGTTACAATAAGTTTAAAAAGATCGGTCTTTTTATAAGACCTTTACACAATGAAAATAAAAGATACAATTCTCTTAAAAATAAATGCAAGATCCGTTTATCGTCTCCTACTTGTGTGGGTGTTTTCGCCTGTGCCGGGGTTTATACGTGGACCACCTTTGATCAGATCCGGTTGCTGAAAATTCGACAGAGCTCCTACCTCACCAAGGAGGTATTTGCTTAAAGCGCTAAAATTGACCAAGCGAAATCAGTACCTCTTCTCGAGATTAAGACAAAGCTTAATCTCGAGGAACGGACGGGAACGGGCTTCAGATCCTTCGAATTGCTCCTTCTTTATACCGGGATTTGCCGGGATCTCGCTAGCCCTTGCTGAAATTCGTGCTCCCTTGCTCTACAACTCGGCAGCACCTCCTCGTCTTGATAATTAATCCACCCCTTGAAATGAGCCCCCGAGCTCGTATTTATAGGCTTCGGTTGGGGGTTTTTGGATAAGAATGAATGATTTGTCCTTATCTTCAGTTAATAACTAATTAACAACGTTTGGGGATAATATCAGATCAGTTTGGATGCTCAGGAACGAACAAATCCTGAGAAAAACTGTCAGAAACTGAACAGGGATCGAAACAGCGCGCGGGGGTAAATCCGACCCGTGCTGGCGCGGGTTGGACGGATCCGACCCACGCCGGCACAGGTCGGTTGTGTCCGACCCACGCCGGTGCGGATTGGTTGAGTCGGATCATTCCGACCCACGCGGGCGCGGGTCGGTTTGGTCCGTCCTGCGTGGCGCGCTAGGATTTTTGGCTTTGCTAATTTCTTGTGTTTTCCGGCTCTTCCGGGACTTGTATTTTCCACCGTTTTACGTATTTGATCGTCTTGTTAACTTGTACGCTCCACGCGAGTTGACCGACGCGCGTGAGTTGACCGACGCGCACGAGTTGATTGTTAGGCGCGCGTTTGATTGATGCGCGTGAGCTGATTGACGCGTGCGAGCGGATTGACTTGACGCACGTGAGCTGACCAACACACGCGGACTGATTGTCGAGGGTGCGAGCTGATTGTTAAGTGCGCAGGCCACTCGGTTCGCCGTTTTGCTTCAGGCGCTTGTTGGCGTTAGATAATCCTCTTAGACTCGGATAACGACGTTCATCGTCTTCTCTCTGTCTTGAGCTATGTGCGGACACCCATAGGTATTTTTAGACGCCTACAGATACCCCCTCCAAATTATTTCAGACTCATTCTTTTATAGAGGAGTCTGGAATGCTTTGGATAAGATAGGCCATCTCCTCAATTTTGTAGAGTGACCTTGAACTACCTGAATTCTTAACTTCTTCAGCTTTCAATCTATTCATTGTTTCGTCAAATAGATGAAGTTCTTCCGACGCTACGTTTATCGTCTGACCGTTGTCGAAATCTTGAACTGAGATTGGTGTGTAAGTTTCTGAACTTAGCTCGTTCGTCTGACCGTTGTCGAAATCTTGAACTGAGATTGGTGTGTAAGTTTCTGAACTTAGCTCGTGCCATTAAGTTGACTTTGAACTGATCATCTTCGTTGGGAATTCATATCTGATTGTAATTGAAATCCTTGGAGTCATCTTTTGCCTTATTTTGGCAAAATTATTGATGCATTGACCAGCATCAATCTTTACTGTAACGCGTTGTACGACGTTGACTTTTGTTGTAGTCTACACAGTTTAAGCTCTTAAGGTGTTGGAGCATGACGGTCCCAAATGTTGGGGCTGCAGGACCAACTGTTAAAGCTAATTCATCTGCATGTGTGGATCTTATCTTGATGTTATTGGACGCTTGAGTCATTAGACCAACTAACGGAGCTGGTGCGTCAATGACTCGTATTTATAGAATTTTTGGTAAATTCTCAGCCATCAATAGGTTTGATGAGCCTTTACCGACTACCGTTTGAGTCGGGCTAGCACACAGATTGTTTAAGTCCGTTCCGCATGTGACGTTATGCTAAAAGAGTTAACCCTTTTAGTGCTACGATATTGAATACGTAGACTTCGTCTTTCTCCTGTGAAAAGACTAAACAGCGGCGTGTATCAGACGTTGACTTAGGATTTTTGGCAAATCCTCAACCCTCAACGGATTTGACATGCTCTTACCGATTACTGTTTGAATCAGGCTTACATGCGGATTGTTTTAAGTCCGTTCCGCATGTGATGTTGTACTAGAGGAATGAACTCCCTTAGACTTGATGCTACGACTTCAAATACGTAGACTTCGCCATTGTTACGAGAATAGGCTACCCGGTAACGTGTGTTAGACGCTGACTTATCCCTACTTAGGTTTCGAGATAAAAGTTCCCAGACTGGAATTCTGGTGTCTTCTTCAATCGGTGAAAGACTAAATTGATAACGCGTGTTAGGCGTTGACTTATCCCTGCTTAGGATTCGGGATAAAATTCCCCACGCGTGTAAGGCGTGGATTTTGGCTTTATGAATAACAACCTGCCATAATGTCAAATATGTGGACTTTTATCATTTTTACGGTAAAAGACTAACCGGTAACGCGAGTTAGGCGCTGACTTATCCCTACTTAGGCTTCAGGATAAAATTCTCCAGACTTGAATTCTGGTGTTTTCTTCAATCGGTGAAAGACTAAACCGATAACGCGTGTTAGGCATTGACTTATCCCTGCTTAGGATTCAGGATAAAATTCCCCGTACGTATGACGCACGGATTTTAGAGTTGAAGGATGGTGTCTTATATTGGGGCAAAGATGAACCCAAAATAGGAGAGGAAGAATTTTACATTCTATCTCCCGAAACCGAAGAGGAAGAATTTTATATTCTATCTCTAGTACAGAGGAAACTCAAAGTGAGATCTCTACTTTGAGAATCTGAAGAGTGAAACTAGGAGTGGGATCTCCACTCCGAGAATCGAAAGATTCGGATAATCCTAACTGTCAGAAGGTTTGATTACCGAACTAAAGGTGAATTTCTCATTTATCGAGAGTGAATTATAATTTTGGCCCTAACTGTAGAAAGGTTTGACCAAGTAAAAGTGGGAGTGTGAGATGACCCTAACTTTTATAGGTTTGATCACTCGATTTGTGAACCTCTCGTTCATTGGAGGAATCGAGAGGGGATTTTGGTTTTGGCCCTAACTATTGGAAGGTTTGACCGAGTGGGAGGTTTGAGACGATCCTAACTATAGGAAGGTTTGATCGTTCAATTCGTGGACCTCTCATTCATGGAAGGAATCAAGAGGGGACTTTGGTTGTGGTCCTAACTGTAGGAAGGTTTGACCAAGCAGGAGTTTGAGGTGACCCTAACTGTAGGAATGTTTGATCACTCGATTTGAAAGTGGACCTCTCGTTCATTGGAGGAATCGAAAGGAGATTTTGGCTTTGATCCTAACCGTAGGAAGGTTTGACCGAGTGGACGGTGGGAGTGGGAGTACAAATCACAGTGTGATTGTTGACTTGTACAAATCATTCAGAGGGGGTTCCTGATGTTAAGTGATAAATACTTAACACAGAGGGGTTTGACAATCGTCAATGTTAAGTAAACAGACGCATCAAAAGTTTGAGTGGATTCAAACGAAAGGAGTTTTGGTGGTCCCACCGTCAATTAGTCTAATTGGTGGGGGATTTTGTGGTGAAAGACTGTGAGTCGTCAAACACCAATGGGAGTTTTGTGAGGGAAGATTGATCCAACGAAGTGATCGAATCTCGTCTCAGCAAAAGAGTGTTCGAAAATCACAGTGGGTTTAGTGTTTATCACTTTATTTGTAATGATCGGGTTATCCCTAAGAAAGTTACATGTAGTATTCTTCCGGGAACTTCCCGTTACATGAATCATCTACCCTCAGCTTCATTTATGGAACTGGGTCTGACATTGTACTCAGTTACATGACCGGGTTATCTTTAAGAATATTACATATAAAAATTCTCCAGAAACTTCCCGTCAATGATAGGAAACAGTTTAAACTCATATACCTATTAGAGTATTAAGAAGCAGTTTATACTCGTATACTTGTCGGAGTGTCGGAAGGAGCAGTTTATACTCTTATACTCTTAGGAGTGTCGGAAGGAGCAGTTTATACTCTTATACTCTTTGGAGTATCGCCATTCCTATTTGGCTTATCCCAGCGTTATGACGTCGGCTTCAACCAATGTTTGGATGCTATTCTTAAGAGTAAAGCAATCCTTGGTGGGATGAAGGACCCTTCTGTGGTATGCACAGTACTTTGGATCCGTAGTATTGTCAGCTTCCTCCTGATTTGCGATAGGTGGTAGCTTGATCTTGTTGTTTGCAAGGAGGGATTCGAAGATGGCTGGAACATCTTCGTCCTTGAAGGAGTACTCTTTTTGAAGTCTCGAACCCGAAGTCTTCTGTTGTCTTCGGGATTGCTGTTGCGACGTCTGGTTAGCGTCAACAGCTACTGCAAGTGCTTTCCCTTTACCACGGGAGGCGAAATTTGATTTCGGAGGGTTAGCCGTCGGTTGGCTTCTTTTGGCTTTCTTCCTTTTGAGGAAGCGTTCAGCCTGCTCTCTGTGCACCTTTAACTCTTTCCAGTTGTTGGACGGTGCTACTCCCATAACTTCTAACACGTCCAAGGAGAGGTTTTTGTGACAGGTTTGAAGGATGAAGTCCTCTGTGATCGGATCTCGACAGTTCATTGCCTTATTCCAGAAGCATTTGACGAAGTCGTCGACCGTCTTGTCGTCTTCCTATTTCTCATCAAAAAGTGTTTTGATTGACACCTCGGCGTCATCATCAAAGAAGTGAGGGAGGAATAGGCTCT
Source organism: Asparagus officinalis (assembly GCF_001876935.1). NCBI lineage: Eukaryota > Viridiplantae > Streptophyta > Magnoliopsida > Asparagales > Asparagaceae > Asparagus > Asparagus officinalis. The sequence goes on from NC_033800.1 coordinate 83,980,570, forward strand.
CCAGGTCTTCCTAGTTATTAATACTTTCGAATTTAAGACGGCGGTACTAATTGAAGGCGGGCCCGCGAAGGGTGCCAACGAATGACCGAACAATTAAGGCTTCATTGCCGGAGATCATACCCAAGTGGGACTTGAAGTAAATTAGATGTTGTGTGGGCGAACCCTTCCCGTCAAACGGCGTAAAGTTAATCAGGTTGAACTTCGCCGGGTATGCTATTGAATCCCACTCTCTTAGATAGGGACACGGAATGCCAGTCCTTTTCACCTCTCGAACAGACATTAGAGCATTGATTTTGCTCTCGAGATCTTTTATTTTCTCATCCTCGCTCGTATCGGGCCTAGGATGATTCTTAAGAGGAATAACGGGGCCACCCCCAGTGTTGTCGTTTTCAGTAAGACCATCCCCAACGTTCTGGTCAATGGGAGGGTTATCAGCATTAAGGTGTTCATCCTCATCTGAATCGCTAGATACTTGGTTAACATTATTGTGATGACTGGATTCACCTATCTGATTCGACAAGGCTCGGATCTGTTGGTCATGCTCTTGTCTCATCTCCTGCATAGCCATTTTCATTTCAGTTTTGAATGCTTGCTTCTGCTTGGCTAGAGCATCCTCAATGATTTTGGCTATTTGCTTAGTATTGATCATGAATGCTTCGCGGGATTGACCAGGGCTGGATACCGTATTATCAGAAGTGACTGCAGAGTTGGCATCTGACGCTTCGTCATCCGACGATAATCCTCTCTGCATTCTCTGATAGTCCCTACGTCTAATAGTCCCTGCATGTAGCCGAGTCAGACGATGCGATACGAGGGGGTCAGAAGTAGAAGTTCGAATCGACTTTCCCTTATCAACCATATTTATTGTGACTTTTGGAAGTTCGTCACCTTGAACAGCCGATTGTTTCTTGCGGAAACACCTTGGCTTCGACTTTGCCATTTCGTTGGAGATCCTCTCGAATACTGAGACCCTCTGCGAAGCGGTCTTGGGGCAGCTACACGCTGATAATACTGCCCTGATAAGTTTGGCGTACGGGCAGTAAGATTTTGTTTCTCGGGTATATCTCTTTCGAGACTTGTTCATATCCCCAGCCCAATAGTACAACTCATCAGTCAGATGACCAGAATAACCTATCATGTGTTAACACGACTCCCCTGGTATAACGTTGTCATCGTCAGATGAATACGTTTCTTTCAGGGGATTTGCCGCTTTATTAGCATTCTCAAGAGTCACGTGTTTAGAACTACGCTTTTGGGAGCACAGGATCTTAACAGGCTCCTGGTTTTGGATACACACCCCCAGGCGGGTGGAAACCAGATTTTTCCCTTTATGAGAAGGTTTGAAATTGTTGTGAGGGCATGCGTGACCCCCAGCTCGACGAGTCGCTTGGGGTGCAGTCACCGGACTTAAGCATTCTTCGATCGAAAATTTACCTCGATCTTTGCATAAAGGACCCAGGTGATCCGCCATCCTCATCTTGAAACAGGATAAGTCTATGTTGTCGCGGGGCTCCACCGGAGATGCGGAACTCAAAAGGATCGACGAAACTGGTGCAGAACATCTTCTGCCTTGACTCTGGCGTGGGTCAGATTTGGGTGACCCGCGGGTCGGAGGGTCAGATCCGGGTGACCCGCGGGTAGGAGGGTCGGATTTGGGTGACCTACGGCTTGGAGGATCGGATCTGGGTGATCCGCGAGCAGGAGGGTCGGATCTGGGTAACCCGCGAGCAGGAGGGTCGAATCTGGGTGACCCATGAGCAGGAGGGTCGGATCTGGGTAACCTGCGAGCAGGAGGGTCGGATTTGGGTGACCCGCGAGCAGGAGGGTCAGATTGAAGTGACTCGTGTTTTTCGATCTCTTCGGTCGCCGTCTTGGACTTTGGCCTTTATACTTTATTTAGTCTTGGTTGTTTCTTGGCTATGTCCTTCTGCATCTTTTGTGCCTTTTACATAAGAATTCGTGCGTGCGCAAGTGCGCAGTGCTTTTTGATTCGTTCCTCCACAGTTGAACGGATCCTTTTGACTTGGATCCATTCACTTGTTGATGATTTGGAGAAGGGGGCGTTTGCTCGCTGTTGGGTCGCTTGATGCTCCATGAATTTCAAATCCGCCTCGTAACGGATCCCGTCTATCGGCTTCAAAGCCTTAGCAAACTGACGCGCGAGGCGTTGATATCGTCTTTAACATGCCCTCTTCGATAGGATTGGCGCGCCTTCAGTTCTCAACTCCTTGATTGAGGAGGAGTTCAGATCTGCAGATCCGGACTCGTTGGAGGTCGGAAGGGCGTTGCAAGGTTCAGCTACTACAGCAACGGGGGCGTTGATCTTCCTGCGGTTGCGAGAAGCGGAGGATCTGGAGGAGGAGGACGAGAGGTATTCTTCGTACTTCTGTTGGTCAAACTTGTATTCGACCACCTCTTCAACCAGGATCTTAATCATCGGTTGTGACACGATGGCCTCGGCAGCGAGACTGTTGGCTCCCACTGTGGTCACCAGTTTGTTTTTATTAAAAATTATTTTCTTTATTGTATAACTCATTACAACTTTGATCGTTACAATAAGTTCAAAAAGATTGGTCTTTTTATAAGACCTTTACACAATAAAAATAAAAGATACAATTCTCTTGAAAATAAACGTAAGATCCGTTTATCGTCTCCTACTTGCGTGTGTGTCTTCGGCTGTACCGGGGTTTATCCGTGGACTACCTTTGATCAGATCCGGTTGCTAAAAATTCGACAGAGCTCCTACCTCACCAAGGAGGTATTTCCTTAAAACGCTGAAATCGACCAAGCGAAATCAGTAGCTCTTCTCGAGATTAAGACCAAGCCTAATCTCAAGGAACGGACGGGAACGGGCTTCAGATCCTTCGAATTGCTCCTTCTTTATGCTAAGATTCGTCGGGATCTCATTAGCCCTTGCTAAAATTCGTGCTCCCTTGCTCTCCAACTCGGCAGCACCTTCTCGTCTTGATAATTAATTTGCCCCTTGAAATGAGCCCCCGAGCTTGTATTTATAGGCTTCGGTTGGGGGGTTTTTGGATAAGAATGAATGATTCATCCTTATCTTTAGTTAATAACTAATTAACAATATTTGGGGATGATATCAGATTAGTTTGGATGCTCAGGAACGAACAAATCCCGAGAAAATCCGTCAGAAAACGAACAAGGGTCGAAACAGCGCGCGGGGGAAAATCTGACCCGCGCTTGCGCGGGTCGGATGGATCCGACCCGCGCCGGCGCAGGTCAGACGGATCCGACCCGTGCCGGCGC
>NC_033800.1:83983877-84006652 GCF_001876935.1 Asparagus officinalis
AATTGATTGTTGGGCGCGCGTTTGATTAATGCGCGCGAGCTGATTGACGCGTGCAAGCGGATTGACTTGACGCACGTGAGCTGTCCAACGCACGCGGACTGATTGTCGAGGGCGCGAGCTGATTGTTAAGCGCGCAGGCCACTCGGTTCGCCGTTTTGCTTCAGGCGCTTGTCGGCGTTAGATAATCCTCTTAGACTCGGATAACGACGTTCATTGTCTTCTCTCCGTCTTGAGCTGTGTGCGGACACCCATAGGTATTTTTAGACGCCTACAACTCTTATCAGGATTTGATGTATATCTACTAAGTCTATTTACTGCATAGGCAATGTCAGGTCTGGTGTAGTTTGTCAGGAATCCTAATGATCCTATTATTTGTGCATATTCTCTTTATAATTGAGGATGACCTGTATTTTTATTTAGATGCACATTAGGATCATATAGAGTAGAAACAGGTTGACAGTTTGGATCATAAAAATTCTTGAGTATTTTCTCTATGTAGTGTGATTGTGATAGCACATATCCATTCTCATTTTTCATGATTTTAGTATTAAGAATTATGTCAGCTTGACCTAAATCTTTCATTTCGAATTTTTGTGATAAGAAGTGTTTGATTTCATTTATGGTTTGTATGTCAGAACCAAAAATAAGAATGTCATCAACATATAAACATAAAATCACAATTTTATTGTTATTGTCTATTTTATGATATACACACTCATCTGTTTGATTAATTTTTTCAAATTAATAAGATAGTATAATCTCATTAAATTTCATGTGCCATTATTTTGGAGCTTGTTTGAGACCATATAGTGATCTAATATGTTTGCATACTTTCGTTTCTTGTCCAAAAGCTATAAATCCCTCAAGTTGATCCATATAGATTTCTTCATCTAAATCTCCATTTAAGAATGCAGTTTTAACATCCATTTGATGTATATAGATTTCTTCATCTAAATCTCCATTTAAGAATGCAGTTTTAACATCCATTTGATGTATTATTAATTTATGAATAGATGCTAGAGCTATAAGGACTCAAGAATGCAGTTTTAACATCCATTTGATGTATTATTAATTTATGAATAGATGCTAGAGCTATAAGGACTATAATGGTAGTAATCCTAGCTACCGGAGAATAGACATCAAAATAATCAATACCAGATTTTTGGGTATATCATTTAGCTACTAATCTGGCCTTATATTTATCTATTGTTCCATCTGGTCTGAGTTTCTTCTTAAATACCCATTTACATCCTATAGTTTTACAGCCTGAAGGAAGATCAGTTAATTCCCAAGTATGATTTTGAACTATAGATTGTATCTCATTATTTATAGCTTCCTTCCAAAATGGAGCATCTACTGATTTCATTGCATCTTCAAATGTAATTGGAGAATCTTCTACAAGTAATGCATAGAAATCTTCATGGACCTTTTCTATTCTAGTTCTTTTACTTCTCCTAGGCTCCTCTGGACTTTCTAGTGGTCTAATTTGTTTAGAACTAGTTTCACCTTGGTTAGAACTAGGATCTGAATTACTAGAGCTAGGGCCTGTGTTGTTTACTCCGGTCTTATAAGGGAAAATATTTTCAAAGTAATGTACATCTCTAGCTTCAATTATGGTGTTGTTGGCTATCTCATTAATATCAGAGCTGATTATTAAAAATCTATTTATATTACTATCAGAAGCATAGCCAATAAATATTCCATCTACAGTTTTAGGTCCAATCTTTTTTCTCTTATTCTCAGGTATTTTAACTTTTGCTAAGCATCCTCACACTTTCAGGTGATCTAAATTTGGATTTCTATTCTTCCAAATTGTGTAAGGTGTTTTATCAGAATTCTTGAATGAAATTCTATTTAGTATATGGCAAGCAGTCATGAGAGCTTCTCCCCACAGGTTTTCTGACACACCAGAATTAATTAACATTGAGTTTACCATGTCCATTAATGTTCTATTCTTTCTTTCAGCTACTCCATTAGATTGAGGTGTATATGGAGTAGTTATTTCATGAATGATTCCATTCTCTTCACAAAATTGTTTTAGTTCATTAGAAGTGTACTCACCACCTTGATCTGATCTTAGTATTTTAATTTTCTTATTCAATTGATTTTCAACTTCTGCTTTATATATTTTAAATTTGTTTATAACTTCATCTTTGGTTTTAATTAAGTAGAGGTAACAATATTTAGAACAATCATCTATAAAAGTTACGAAATATTTGTTACCTCCTCTAGATGTTCTTTCAGAATCACAAACATCACTATGAATGAGTTCTAATATCTCAGAATCTCTATCAATAGTTTTAAAGGGTTTCTTAGGAAGTTTAACTTCTACACATATTTTACATTTTCCATCATCTTTTATATTAAGCTTTGGAATTATATTGAGATGCATTAATCTTTTAATTGAATTATAATTCACCATCATCTTTTATATTAAGCTTTGGAATTATATTGAGATGCATTAATCTTTTAATTGAATTATAATTCACATGTCCTAATCTTTGATGCCAAGTGATAGAAGGTTCGATATTCAAAGCTATTGGAGATGCAAGAGTAGAATTCTTAACATTCAATTTAAAAAGACCATCACATAAAAAACATTTTCCAATGAAGTTCAATCTCTTAGTTATTACAACTTTATTTGATTCAAAAACAAGTTTGTAGCCTTGTTGCACTAATAAAGATCCGCTAATTAAATTTCTCCTAATGTCTGGTACATGGTGGACATCCTACAGGATCAAAGTCTTATCCGAAGTCAGCTTTAGGTTGATCCGACCTATTCCAGATACAGGAGTCACATTATTATTTCTAATTGTCACAGTTTCTCTACTTGAGACCTGATAGGTGAAAAACAAAGATTGATTAGAGCAAACGTGAATATTAGCTCCAGTGTCAATCCACCAATCATTTGCTTGAAAGGTCATGTTTACTTCAGGGGTGAAGAGAACAGACCTGAAAGCAGTCTCAGCTGAACTGGAAGTCACCATGTTTACTTGTGACTTATTAGGTGGAGGTCCTCCCTTCCTAGGCTTGGGTGGTTCTGTCTTCTTGTAAAAACAGTCCTTAGCAAGGTGGTTGGTTCGTCCACAAACGAAACATGCTTGACGTTCAGCTCCTTCCTTCTTTTGAAAGTGAACAGGGTTCTTATTTTGATGAAAAGATTTGTTCTTAAATGTTTTATTTTGATTTTGGTGGAAGGGACGTTTCTTGTGTTGGGGAAAGGGTTTGGATTCAATATTGTTTACTTTGGGTTCCGATTTTGTCATATTTGTCTCCCTGAGTCTATGTTGCTCTTCAATTCTAATGGAATTCAACACTTGCTCTAGGGTAAGATCTTCTTGGGTATGGTTAAGGTTTTTGGTAAAATCTGACCAGGACTCGAGAAGTTTGTCTATAAGACAGGCTATCTGAATCGTTTCATCTAGGATAGATCCATTCACTTTTAATAGATCCATTCACTTTTAATTGGTGAACTATATGTTCAAATTCATTAATTTGCTCTTTCATTGGTTTAGAATCTATCATTTTAAATTTGTTAAAATCAGAAGCTTTAAATCTTTTAATTCCCATATCATCTAAACCATACTTTTTCTCTAGTGTTTCCCATAGAACTTTAATATTAGTGATAGTATAATATATATCATATGACCTATCAGATAAGGCTCCTAAGATTCTATGTAGACAATGATACTCTATTTCTTGAGGTGTTCTCGGGATAGGAATGGAATTTGTGGAGGAAGATGAGGAAGATTGCCTAGTAACTGGTCTAGATGAAGATGGGTTGTCTGGTTCTATAGTAGTTATTAGACAATCTTCGCATAGCCTTCTTGAAGCTCGTGCCGACGAGAAGGAGGTCGCCTGACCGAGGGTCGTTGTATCTCCGATAACTTTTGCCGCGTAGCCATGTACGAGAGGGGGCAATTAGATTCTTGGATTGTTGGAAAATACGAGCTGTTTAGATAGTAATTAACACAAATTAAGTTTTGAACAGTTGATGATTAAATCAGATAATATCAGATAAATATTATAACTTGGAAATGAAATTAATTCAAACGAAAATAAATAAAGGTTAGAAATACGTTGTATTTTGCACTGTGTTTAAGCTCTTGCGGCTATGTCCTTTTATAGGATTGAAACAGTCGTTATTCATAAACTCGCAGTTAATACATTTTTAATCACGTTAATAAATCTTAGCCGTTACAAAATCAAAATATTTCTGTTACAAAATAAATTCGCAAAATATTTATCACGTTAATAAATCTTAGCCGTTACAAAATATTTCTGTTATTCATTAACCACAAATTTTTAAACGGTTCAAATTAGCAAAAGCAAAAATATAGCAGATTAAGAGCCCATTAATCTGGAGCTGTATTCGTGTTCGCAGGTCATGTGCACGCGCCTCCCGACCTGACCCCGAGCCCGACCTGGCCGGCACGCGCGTGTGTGGTGTGGAGCATAACCTTTATTTTCTTCTAGGCATAGGAGAGAAAAAGAAGGCTTATAAAGAACCTATCTTCCCATCTCTTTTTCAATATGAGACTAAACTTTTTCTCTTTTTCTCTACAAACCTAAGTTTTAAGTTACAACTCCAACAAAATTTTGAGGGCCTAAGCGGAAAAAACCTTCTTCTCGTTAGAATTGTCGTTCTCTGTACATTATTTTTGTTCTGTCTACATATTTGAATAGGGCATCTGACCTATTTTTACTTTTAAAAAAAACATCCAATGCTCGCTAAACACATAGTTGTTTGATTGGGAGATTTAGAGATTTTATAAATGAAAAAAAATAATTATTATTACTAACTTTAATCAGAGGATAAGTCTTTATAAAGTGTTCATCAGTGTTTTAATTCCAACCACAAAATCCCCGGGTGCCCCTCCCAACTCCACCGAGGTCCCCATCCATCACTACCGTCCCTCTCTAACATACATTCGCTATACCCGCGGAGCAACTTAACTACCACTCCGTGGTCCGCACTTTTCTTTCCTAAAACAAACTCATGTGGCCTCCTATTTTCCCACATTATTTTAATAATCGTTGTGGCTGAGAAACTCTCGCCGGTTTCTCCTCCGTTGAGCTGGCGTGTGTCACGTGTCGAGAGGATAGAGAAGAGGAGGCTGCGAGATGCGATGACGTGGAGAAAAAGTTCACCTGCACTTTTTCTTTGCGCTTTTTGGCGGTGCAGCTTAGTCGTCGATAGTATCTCTTGGCTAGTATTCACCCCTTATTTTTAGCGGTTGGAGATATTTTCCTTGATATTTTTTTTTACATAAATAGCCCAACAAACACACGTGAAAGATATTTCCTCTATATATTTCTTTTATATATTTATTTATATATAGAGAGAGAAAGCGCTTTCCCCAATATATATAAAGTTTTAGCTAGAAAGTTTCAACTAAAGTTCCTAAACTCGTGTTTACTTTTCTATATAATGTTATGTAAATAGAGTTATACAATAGCTTAATAAAATCTGACCTTTGAGTAATATTAACCAGGAGTAGTGATCAGTACACAACAAACATAAACTACATTAATACAATAAAAAAACAAAAGTGTAGAGTTCTTAATAATACATAAATTTTCATAGAGTATGAGAATTATAATTATAATTTTTACTGAACAAATTACTCATGTTTTTTTTTCTCAATTCAAAACTAATGATAAACTTAGGAAGGGGAAAAAGAAGAAAACGCCACCTCTACTTTTTTTAATTTTAGCATAACTTAGCTTTAAACATTAGCAAATCTTTTCGGATATAATCTGAAAGATAATCTTTTGTATTTAAATATAATCTTTTGTTTTCTTCCCAAAAAAAAAAAAGTTATGATTATCCGATCTCGCTCTCCATCCCGCAGCCTCTTGATGCTTCGTGCGGCCCCAGATATTTTCCAGCTGACCTCATAAAAAGATTTCAGATAATTATTTAATATTATCAATTATCAATCACAAACAAAACAAAAATAAAAAATAAAGAAACAAAAAAGAAAACAAAAATAAAGTAATTATCCGGTCTACGCTTTTCTATACCCCACTAAGAAAGAGAGAGAAAGTGCAAAAAGCGGAGGGTGCACGACAACGAACCGCCACGTGTCCGTAAGGTCGTGAAGCCTCAGCCACAAGAATCGAGCTCTTCTTGCCCCCCCCCCTCTGGCCTCCTCCTCGCCCTCAAAACCAGAGTCTCTCTCAAATTTTTTTTTTCGCTGCTCTCGATTTCTGTTCTCTCTTCTATTTTCCTATTAATTTAAGAATTATTAGGGTTTTCGATCGAAATCGGAGATCAAGCTTCCGCTGAGCAAGGTATTTGCTAGGGAAAACCCCCTCCTTTTTTGTTTTGACCTTGTTAACTATTTTAGCTGTGTCTGATCTGATTCATTTTATTTTTGATGATTATGAATCTGTTAATTTGAGATTGAATTTGAAAGAAATATGAGAAGAACGTGTCTTTAAGGTTCTTTTTTTTTATATTTTGGTGAGAAGTCTGATTTTTTGTTGAGTTTTGGTGATTGAAGCGGTAGATCTTGGTAGAAAATACTGAGATCTAAAGTTTGATGGATTTTTGAGTCAATTTCTTTAATTTGAGCTGAAGAATGGAGAAGGTTCGAGTGTGGAGCTTTAGTTTGTTATCGATTCGTGGTACTATTTGACGAGATTAAATAAGGATTAGTTTTGGAGATTATTTCTGCAAATTTTTACTGTCTAATCATGTTTGATATTATAAAGCGAAAATTTTTAATTTTTTGAACTTCTTTTTAAATTGAGGAATTCTATTAATATTTGCCTTTTGAGTTTAGATGGTAAAATTAGTAATTTTGTTGTTTGATCTGCTCTTAACTCCTGGTTTTTTTTTTCGAAACTCAAATTTTTTTCTGATAAATATCTAGTTAAGATCTCTTTGTAAGTTTGTTTCTATTAATTAAATCCAAATTTTAATTATTATTTAGGGCCTTATTCGGCGGCAAAGCGTTAAGGAAGAGGGATTAAGGAAGAGGAATTAAGGAGAAGGATTAATGTAGTTAGCTCATTCAATAACCAAAAGAACTAAATTATTAGCCTATTAAATAAGTTTTTCTTTAGCCATTGTGATCATGTCTAGTGTTTAGGAATAACGATGATTTTGATTATTTATATTTATAAATAGTGTTGTGCGCAGCGGAAATTTCGGTAGAGTTTCTGGTGCACAATAAGAGAAAAAGATCGATAAGAATTCTTGTATCTCAAAGGAAATAAGAATCTGAAGCCTAATATCTCATCAAAGTGAGATATTAACTCTTTCTCTCGTCAGCTCTAGGACTACGCGTCGAGGGATCCTAAAAACTATTATAATGGTCACAAACTCAAACAAACTAATTTTACGTGGTTCGACAAACTGCCTACGTCCACGGGGCAAGGAGGGGGGATCTACTATTATAGAGAAAAAAAAATACAAATGAGTTTACAACTCTCACAATCTAAACCCTTGAATAGGCTCCTTGTTTTTCTTCATAAGAAAAGGTCAGCCTCCAAATACTTTTTCTCTCTTCACAAAACCTAGGACGTTTTCCTGCTGCAGCTGTTTTCTTCTTTGCCGAAAAGAGACTCACAGCCGAAATACGCCGTCCTTGCACAGTCACCCAAACCTCCTTCGCACAGCCGCCGAGATTTTTCTCTTCTGCGCCTTTATTTTTCCCTCACGAAGCCTACCTTGCACACGTTTTCACAAAACCCTAGGAAGAATATATATATGGCTTTGTACTGGACTCGGGTCGTGGGCTAGCTCTTCACGCGTCAGGTGGATTTACAATTCTTCACGTCACCAAGAAAAACTGATCTCTTCACGTGCTTTGGGAATGTGGTGGTGGCCCCCACAAGCTAACACAACATGATCTCCCCCCTACGTGACTCTTCACAATTCTCCACCTCGGTGAAGTTTTCTCAAAACTGAGCCGACACCAACTAAACCAAATGTCTCACTTGTTGTGTCCAGTACGAAGTAAAATAATTCACGATAACGGACTCAATCCATAACAAGTCGAGAACCCAAATGAGAATGTAAACACTCTCCAAATGTCAGTATCAACTCACCAAATCGATCTCACCCCCATCAAATAATCCAACCCGGCTGCATCATAAGACTGCCTACGTATCCTCTTGCCTAAGGAATCAAGCCGAACGTAGTTCACCCAAATGGCCGCGAACGACCTCAATCCAATAGAAGAGTTCGCAACTCTTTTCCAATATCATCAACTCTGCCGCTGATAGCACCTCCAATGACCTCAAACACCTCCACCTGAGGTGAACCAATGACCATATCCAAACTATGTCTGTCAGCTGCACTCGGTTCAAAACCCAACTCATCATCTGCACATAAATCCAAATGATCCCTAAGCTATGTCACCTCAGCTGGAATCCCAAACAATACAGTATGATCTGGAGTAATCTTCACCCAATGTGGAGTAGCATCACTCTCCACCCGTTGCGATACATCTAAGGTCTGTCAAAAACTCTCCACCTGCTGAGAGTCAATTAGCTTCCTCATCGAAGCCTCAACCAAAGTGACACTACCATACCTAACACCCAATTGAGTTTTACCTCCTATCACAGCAGTTGACAACTCTTTAATAAGATGGCTCGAATATGTCGAAGCCCTAACCGAACTTTCAAATTGATTTACTCCTCTAAATAGCCCAAGCGTAGCCCGAGCTCTGATACCAATGGGTTCACAGGACTTCAAACTGTAGGTCAAAGCACTCCTCAATAATCCAATGCACCGTATCAATAAACAAATAACCCAGCATCAAATCCTTCTATCTCGGCCAACTATCTCAAAGCACCAACAAATGAAGAATAGATCCAAACTGATAAAGGAGAGAATTTTACCTACAAATGAAACCCTAACAAGAGTATATATATGGCTTTGTACTGGACTCGGGTCGTGGGCTAGCTCTTCACGCGTCAGGTGGATTTACAATTCTTCACGTCACCAAGAAAAACTGATCTCTTCACGTGCTTTGGGAATGTGGTGGTGGCCCCCACAAGCTAACACAACATGATCCCCCCCACGTGACTCTTCACAATCATCTCTAGTGTTTAGGAATAACTCTTAATCCATCTAAATAGGAGTATTTGTAAACTCTTTATTTTGTGTGGTTAACTCATTTTAATCCCTTCAGAAGGGTTAGCTTAAAATTTTTATATTTGTTGCGTTTGACAAGTTATAGAGGGTTAACTCACTTTAACCATTGTTTGGAGATTTTTTTTATTTTATTTTATTATTTATTTATTTATTTATTTTTGTCTTTGGTGGATTAAGAAGCGGTTAAGTCTCCTTAACTCCTCGGTTAAGCCTTTGCCTTTGCAGAACGGCACCTAGGGATTATGTGAAATATTAGTGTCATGTTTTAGGATATTTTAGATTAATATCTAAGTTGAGACAGATATTCTTAACAAAAAAAAAAAAATCAAAAAAAAAGTTCATTCTCTCTTCAAATGAGGCCTATCAGAAGATTTTGCTTGCTTTGTTGGATAGTTTTCTTTTTAGATTAAGCTTATCTAGAAATGATTAGCGGGTGGAGTTTTTGTAGTGAGTGTTTTAGATTGTATTCAAGTTATCAGCAAAGAAAGATAAATGCAAAATCTAATTTGTCCTTTAAATTCCTTCTAGGTAAAAGGTGGAAGCCAAATTTGGACATACTCCGGGATGCCCAGTAATCCTTTGTGTTTGGATAACAAAACAACATCTGAGAATTGGCTGCAGACGAAGAAAACTATGGCCTCTTCAGTCTTGGAGCATGCTATTAAGGTCCATATCTTCATAATCTCTCAATAGAGATGATTTTATTTTTGCCACTTAAACTTTCTTGACTATATCTCATCACAATCCGTGCTGTCTTGCAGGTTAGAAAACCTTACACGATAACAAAACAACGAGAGAGGTGGACTGATGAAGAGCACGGCAAATTTCTAGAAGCTTTGAAGTTGTATGGTCGAGCTTGGCGCCAAATAGAAGGTATTTTTCATACCAAATTGAGATTGGTGATCATAGTGCTATGCATTACTTTCTTCCTTGTTCTCAACATAGATTTATTTGTTTACAGAGCATATAGGCACAAAGACTGCAGTCCAAATTCGAAGCCATGCCCAGAAGTTTTTCACAAAGGTGTAATACTCTCTTCCAGTAACTATTCCCCTGCCTTAATGTATTCATGGGTGGTCTTACTCTAAAAGTAAGTAAAATCACTCATGGCGGCGGTGTGTCAGTTATAATTACCCTTTATTGTGTTCAAAACATTAATAATGTTAATGCCTGCAGGTTGTTCTTGAATCAAATGGTGATAATTCAGATGAGTCGAAAACTCTCTCTATACCTCCTCCAAGGCCTAAAAGGAAACCACTTCACCCTTATCCTCGTAAACTTGGTAATTCACCGAGTATTCCAGCTGTGGAGAAAGGAGCTTGGTCTTTGATACCTAAGCTCTCGGTTGTCTCTGAATCGAAGCTGCTATCAAATGAACAAGAAAACCGATCACCAACATCGGTTTTATCAGTGGTTGGGTCCGATACCTTCCATTCTTCTTCAGCTTCTGGTATCATGAGCAGTAATGCATCTCCAGCTTCATCTGAGCAAGTTGAGACTTCACTTGGTGAACAAGATGATGTAGGCCATTCAACAACTACTTCGGTGGAGGATGATGATAAATCTTTGAAAACAACTGATATGGTATACACTTTATTAAATAAAAAAACATCGTGAAGGTGCGATTTTGATGTGATGTGTTTGTTCTAATTGGGCTAAAAATTACAGGAATTGGATATGGGCACTGATGATAGCATCCCTGATAATGAAGCTTCGCCAGCGGAATCACCTGCAACTAGTCTGAAGCTATTTGGGAAGACTGTTATTGTCGCGGACACACAAAAGCCATTGTGCTCCACCGTTGATGATGCAGAGCAGCCCTATGAAGCTCCGACCTCTACTAACCAATGGAATGCGGCTCCGATGTTCTATATTTTGCCGTCTAGTGGAGTTTCAATGTCCGCTTCTGTTTCCATGCCCTATTTATGGGGCTTTTGCGGCGATGCAGCATCAGATGTTGCTGCCGCTAAGCGTTTGAAGTCAGGGGAGAGGGAGACCGAGACTTCTTTCGCTGGTTCTAACACCGTACCCAGAGGTGAATCAAGCGTTGAGGATGGAAGTGGCCCCCCGAATGTTAGTTTGAAGTTCAGACCAAGCGAAACATCAGCCTTCAGGAGCCTGAAAGCAACAAAAAACAAACCTTGCCAGGGTTTCGTGCCGTATAGAAGATGTGTCCCTGATAAAGAAGTAGAGAACCAAAAGACGGGCGGTGAGAACAGAGAGGGGCGAGGACTGCACTTGTGCTTGTAGCTGATGAAGAAGCAGCAGCAGTAATTTTAATGCCTTTTTGATTTTTTTTTTGGTTCCAGAAGATCCAGGGATGTGGTTTTCCCTCCTAAAAATGGGGGGGTGAGGTGGGAGATGCAGCGTATTGTTTTGCAGCGGTAGGTGATGAGTGCCATCTCTGGATCTTGTTGTTGCATCTGAGCTGTTTGGAACTAGTTGTTATCTTCGTGCATATTGATTAGGGGGAAATAACCCTAAAATTTGTCATTATCTTTACCCAAATTTCTGAGCCGTACAAAGAAAATTTCGGAGTGGTCCACGGTGTATGTAGAACACTCCCTCATGCCCGTAAACGTGATACCTTTTAATGCTGAGGTTTCTTGTGCTGCTCCGCTATCAGAAAAAAAAGAAAAAAGAAAAAAAGAGCCAGCGTTTTCTGCTTCCGTGTCAAACTGTGGCCAAATTCGATCAATACCTGCCCCCAAAGTCAATAACATGGTCTCACAAACCAAGTTATCGCCCAAAAACATTACTTTCCAAGATTTTTTAACAGGAAGATATTGCTGATCCTGTGCGTACAAAAGATGACAAAGTTCTGCACCCCCTGTTAACGGAACGGCGTTGTTTCACTTAACACGATTCTAATCACACGCTTCCATATAATGAGTCTGAAATATATTTCTGTACAACTTTCCAAAAAAAATAATAAATGAAAGAAGAAATGTAACGTCGAAACCATTTATCATCTTACTCTAGTTGGAAGAGGTGACCCAACAAATACACAGATGTGAAGATAGTATTCAGGGTGTTTCAAGTTGTTAACCACCCAATGGAAGGGAATTTGAGGGTCTAATTCAATCCCTTGAATACGAATGAGCTTAATTCTGGACTTCCTAGATGAAGTTGTCTCTTGTTGGCCTGTGGTTGAAGCATCATCTCCCTTCGTGGTTTCTCCATCTTTAGAGCCACCATCTTCTTTCTTCAGACATACATATCCTCTAGTTGAGGGTTCATCCTCAAAGATCTCTGGCAGTAATCTTTTCACGGCAGTCTCTAATGTGAGATTGCAACCTGCACAAAAGCACGATCAGTGGCTGGAACTCAGAATGACAAATTCGGAAGGGTTAAATGCAGATACACCACACGTACCAAGATGTGTAGCAACTTCTACCCCCCAAACTGTTTTATTAGCACTTTTACCCCGTGTGTGCTGGAGATGTCATGTGGTGATCACATGAAGCTAAGTTACCTTTTTCCTCATTTTATTCAAAAATAAGAGTGTATTTTTCTCCATTTAAGGATCAGGGAGTAGTAAGTGCTAATAAAAAAAGTTTACAGCTTACAAGTGGTTGAACCATCATAGTACAAGAGGTGTATCTGTAATTAACCAAATTTAGAAATTGCTCAGAGAAGTCTTGTCAAAACATACTAATGTTACAGAAACGTAGATAATGTAATGTAATCAATAAAGCAAAAGGATTTCAATAATATATAGGACAAGAAGGGGCATGGAAAGTAAACAGACAGGAAAGTTTATAGAGGTATTTTTGTACCTTCATCCTTGTGTACCTCAACTGGTCGGTTTATGTATGAGAATTTATCCCAACTATCCATTGCACTTGCATCTTCTATGTCTTCAATCTCTTCACCTACACTCCGTACATACAACCGTACAGGAATTCTGCCTGACCAAAGATTCAGTGACAAAAGAAAAATCAGTAGTTGGAACCTGAAGAACGTACGACCCCCTACAATGTTCTACCAAAAGTAAAATGAACACTATGAGTCCTTACTAGTTTGATTCATGGATTTTCAATGTTTGAGAAGGCATAGAAACGCAAGAAATAAGCTTAGTTGGAAGGTACTAAAGTACATAATGGTTTATTTCTTCCTACAATTTATTTGCAGCGAGTATCCAGCTTCACGCAAGGTTTCTTTTCTGTTGGCATTTCTACCTTCCTCTTATCTGGTTGAAAAATACTACTTAAATATCCAGGCATTCTGCCAATACATTACTTACAATTGATACTATGATTAACACATTGTAGTTTTAAGTTTATTTTGAACTTAATAATAACAAGAATGATGCTGTCTTTATAAACTAATTTAAATATAATCAAAATTTTACGTGACAGGCTTGACAATTATGTCATTGGATTGACAAAAACATGTAAAAAAGGGACCAGATTATGAGATTCACATCTCTTATTTTAAGCCTGATGCGGCTCGAATGTGAAAGTGAAACCTGAACCTACTGCCCACTGCAAAGTAGTCTAACCCTTGCACTGTGGGTGAGCACTCAGCAGGTCTGACCAATCAAATCCAGGAGTACAAATTTTCTGTTCTTTATTTGTACTGTTTAACTTTAACAAGTTAATTGTTTTAGATAAACGGTTTTGAATCACTTTATGTATGGTATCTTTAACATGGATGAGAGCTACGAAATATTCATATCAAATTTAGTTAGTTGAACAAATATTCCCTTCTTAAGAACTGACGTTCTTTGATAATGAATTACAACTTTCTGCCTGGTGTGATCTCAATCATTGAGATGAAGAGATGAATCTATCCAAGTTCATTCTGAAGAAAAAAGATTGCATATCTGTAGTTAGCGTAGTCATATTCTTTTCTTCAAAGATCTGCCATTTTTTGCTATTAAACATGAAGGTGTTTCTCTCTTCTTTTCATTTTATTTTATTTTATTTTATTTTATTTTTTGGAAGAACATAGGTGTTTCTCTTTGATTGATCATATCATATCTAAAAAACATCTGCTAATATAAAAACTAAAAGCACCTTTAGAGAGAAAGAACTATACATGATCGGTTGGGTCCAACAGAATCAGTTTCTCCAGTAGCTTGCTGAGGTTGTCCAGCAGATGAAAGCATTCTGATCATGCAATCTTCTCCAACTGGCCCAAGCTTAAGCTTAGATGACACCCGATGATAGCTATCCATGTCACCTGATGTAACCTTTTGTCAGTACAACTTGGAAACAAGTAGGAGAAACAATGTATGATTCTCACCGGAGTTATACATAATGTGACAAATATAAAGCCTACAATATAACACTGAGCAAAAACAGCATGGAGAGCAAGCTTGAAAAGAGGGGTCACGTCTGAAAATAAATAAAATAAATGATGTAGAGCAGATAGGAGAAGTGGAGCTTGTGTTGACATATAAAGAGCACCAACTTTGGTTCTGCTAGAAAAATAAATATTGTACGTTGAAAGAACCTACATTATGCACAACAACTCATACAGGAGATTGAGATCATAAGGTGTTAGCAATGTAAAGCAACCCAAAGACTCTCTTATCTGGATAAGGGTCTAGAATTTTTCCCCAGGGAGATTTGCTGCTTCGACAATAAACTTTTGCAAGGACTCTCCAGAAAATGCTCCTTCAACATTAAGAGCAAGGCCTGTACTTTTTCAATCAAAGTTGATTCCATTATGATTTGAAATATTTGTAAAATAGGATTTTGAGATAGAAAATGAATCTGAAGAATTTCAGGATAGAAAAAATTGCTGATAGTTCTGGGATGTCTTCTTAAGTAGAGCGGCCCAACTCATCTGTCTAAAATGGTGTTAGTGATGCAGCTCTACAGGCAGCCCTAGCCTATATGGACCAGTTCCATCCTATAAGAGCCAAACTTGTCTGACTCGCACAAGTTACAAGCCTAATTGAAGCTCACAAAATTGTCCCGGTCAATAGGATTGCCGTACACGTATCCATTAGCCTCCGTCAGAATTGCAGAATTCTATCGTTCTGGGGTTCAAAATTGCTGTCAAATTTTCGGACATTTTCCGCAAGCTGTCAGATTTTGAGGGGTAAAATGCATCTGTTTTGGCTCAAAATTGATAAGAAGGATCCATAATCCAGCTAGAATGATTTTTCTTGGCAGGTTTCTATTTTTGGTAAAAATATTATTTTACGAATTTTTTATTATTGAATCTATAAAAGACTCTTTTGCTAGATGTAGGAAGTTAGTTTTTTGATAAAACACTTGTTTTGGCTGTGGTCGTTTTTATCTAGTGTGCTCTGCTCTCTTTCTTTCTGAGTTTCTGAATGTTGATCTGATTGCAGCCCTAACAAGACTGCATCAATTAGCATGACACGTTATGGAATTAATGACAATCTCAATCAATTTAAACACCAAATCGATGTTTGTCTGGATAAAAATGAGAATAGAGATGTGAAAACAGAGTAATTTCCAAGCATTTTGGGTGTGTGTTTTGAGTAAAATAAGCGTTAAAATTTTCGCCACTCAAGGAGACTAAGAATCACTTTAAAAAAATGACTACCCCTTCAAAGGTTCAAAAGTCATGAACGAAAGTTAAAAAGTGAGGATTAAAAAAAATCGCCACTCAAGGGAGACTAAGAATCACTTTAAATTTTTCGCCACTCAAGAGAGACTAAGAATCACTTTTAAAAAATGACTACCCTTCAAAGGTTCAGAAGTCATGAACGAAAGTTAAAAAGTGAGGATTAAAAAAATCTACAACGAAAAAATTAAAACAAAGAAGGTGAAGATAAAAAAGGTCAAATAAATATATAACAACATTCATGTCACCTCTTTCTCACTTTACTGTTTCCTACTTTATCTCACAAAAAACATAAGTTTTTCGCTCTTCTGCTAACTAAAGGGCCTCACTTGCATAATGGAAAATTGTGAAGTTGTGATACCCCACAATGATACAGGCCCACATCGGTTGTGTGCGAGAATGTAGATTGGGTGAATATAGAGTCAAGTAGCAATGAGACAACATTTTGGAGGTGAATTGAACCAAACAACATGTTGCACTCAGTCAGTCCATTGGTTTGTAGCCCGTTGGCTTAATGTAAGCAATGGGACCTATGGAGTGCAACACCTTGTTTGGCTAAATTCACCACCAAAAATGCTAGCTATTGCTGCTACTTAACTCCCTTGACTAACTATATAAGGCCATCTACATTCCACATGCAATGGGACCATATCATTTTGGTAGCGTGGTGGGAGCCACCTCTAAAATTCATAAGAATGCCTCTAGAATTCATATTGCCTGGCGGTTATCCTGTAATGAACTATTGTCATGTCGTGACAAGGGCATCGCGTATTTAAGGTGGGGTGATTGTGATCCCCAAAATGATATAGTCCCACATCGTTTCTGTGTAAGAAGTTAGGATCATAGAGGGATTTATATAGTAAGTCGAGGGAGTTAGTAGCAACAATAGCTAGCATTTTTTTGTAGTGGATTGAGTCAAACTACCTGTTGCACTAAGTGGCTCTCGCGGCTTACAAAGCAACGACGTGCTCGCTAGCCTAGGGCATGTCATATACTGCATATTTCATTCTTTTATGGATAGACAGAAAAGGGAAAAAATTAGCTATATATCAAAGCATTGTACTTGATAGTGGATTTGGTATATATTAGGGTAAAGGTAAACAGGAATATACTAGCCTATCACGAACAAAGGACACGCTTTAGTAAGATAATTAACAGAAATAAAGAAAAATAAACTCATACCTTTTACCAATGATTGCCATAACTCAAACCGATCTGGCTCAGACATATTCATGACATTCTTGCAGTTCCCATTAATAATATATGCTGCCTGCAGATAAAAGCACCTTATTACATAACACCACCATAACCAGACCACCATAACCAACAGTGTCATCTAAATTTCTTAGATGAACAATAGCCAAAGCCACTTATACTTTACATACAAGAACTTGGGGAAATTTTGACAAGTCTGGATTATAATCCACTTGGGTTCTAATCTTTTGTAGATCAAAAGATTATAACCAAGTGGATTAAAATTTTCGGTGTTTGGTAAAGAGAATGGTTTAAAATCCCGGTGATTTTTATTAAAACGACAAAAAAAACTCTTAAATGTGGGAGGAAAGAGAAAGGGGAAAGAAAGAGATTCTAAAAGGGATGGGCAATTTTTTTGATTCTAAAAGGGATGGGCAATTTTTTTTCTTTTACTTGGTCAAACTGTGGATTATAATCCAGCAAAATAGTAACTTATGAAGCCTAGGTTATTTTTGATGGGATTATAATCCCAAATAATCCACTCAAATTGTGATTACCAAACATGCGGAAGCAGATTCTAAGTTTCTAACCCAAAGAGTGGATTATAATTCCCTTTGACCAAGTTGTCACACATGCTCTTGATATGAAATTGTACTACAACATCATGATCAATAACAAGGACTTTTATCCCAAATTTCCATTCAGTTCTATTATGGGTCATGTGTACTATCAGGTTACATATTATCATATTCTTCTTAGTTGTTTTCAAGTTTCAGCCAAGTTCTTTTAGACCTATGCCCCTTTACTTGTAATCTTATCAGTAAAATATAAGAAATATGAGTACTTTTTCTTGATTAATCATCAGTAAGGTTGTTATACAGAGTAGTAATAACTTTTGATTCTGAATAACGCAACTAATTGCTAATAAGAGGTAAAATATTTTCTTAAGTAGGATAATTTCGGTTCAGTTCCAACCAAATATCTTTAAAAAGTCATACCTCTTTCAGTGAATTGATAAAACTCCACTTTACATTGTCTTCACCTTGACAAGGAATTAAGGTTTCCCCTGGATGTGCTCTAAAATGAACCTACCAGCATCAGTAATGAAAATTAAAAAGGTGCAGAATCATAATACAATTGTCACAAACCAAAACAGGCTTAGTTTCAAAGAGTACATCGATGTGACATATAGCAGACAAGCTAATAATTCCTGCTTCCAAACACTAGCGTGCATTTTAGTGAACAAAGCAATGCAATTTTAAAAAAAAAACATAAAAACCTTAGCTTTGGCTTATTTTTTGGCTCAAAATTAATGTACATTCCAATAGAAAATCTATCAATTTTCTTCTTCGCTTAGATTCTCTCTGCTCTCTAGGTGTAAGATTTTAGGGGCTATACCTTGCTTGCAAGAGTTCTTAAATTGAATGGCACAAAAAAAGGTAGGTTGACCTGTCTAGCGATCAGGTTATACTTGTATGATCCACTATTGCACATGAATTGTAAATCAACTCATAAAAGATGATGTCAGGTTGACCCACAGTCATAAAGCTTGGTCAAGTCTTCATAGACTTCTAAGACTTGCCTCAGACAGTGGATCGTACCACCACTAATTCTAAGACTTGTCTCAGAGAGTGGATCGTACCACCACTAATTGAAAGATGGAAAATCTTAATTCTTAAATAATGATGACAATGAACATGCAGTAACTAGCCATCTTAATATGCAAATATATACTAAAATACTATGTTAAATCACCACTATCTACGTGCTTACTCGCAATAAGTTGTGATACAACAATAACAACAAAGCGTTTTTACCAAAATTTGGGGTCAGCTAGATGAAATCATGTTCTTCCATTTTAGTATGTCAAGGGTTATTCCCTCCATATAATTAACTACTATCATATTTTTCTTTATTGCTTTCAACCAAGTTCTCATATGCTTACGTTCTTAATCCTATCACTTCTCCTAACTGCGGCATTTACTGAAATCCTATGTTACATGGGTACTTCAAATAGGAAGTTGTGTCCATATCTAACATGTACCCGTACCCGTGTTGAAACTTCCTGGACACTTCTTGAATATATGTATACGTTTATTCAGTGTATACTCAATTAAATAGTACATGTTTTAATTTAAAACATTCCTCATACACTTCTTAGATGTATATTCTACACTTCACATTTATTTCTTATATTGATCTTATGTAAGAGAAAAAACAATATTGATCCTATGTAAATTATTAATTTAAAAACATATAAATATACATAACATATATACATATATATAGTCATGTCCCCATACCCTACCTTTTACAAGTTTGTTGTGGCCCGTACTCACACCCATGCCTGTACAGCTATACCCCTACCTATACCCATGCAACTTAGTTGACATACATGCAAATAGTCAACCATCTCAATTGATACATCCATATTTTATCCTAAAGGCAATAATTTATGTTACATGGGTGCTTCTAATTTGAAGTTGTACCCGTACTAGACATGTACCCATTCCTGTACCCAAACTCCTTGGACACTCCTTGCATAAATGCATGCATTTATTTGGGCATGCACTCAATTATAATATACATATTTTAATTTAAAACACTTGTCATATATTTTCTGAACATATATCTTACACTTCGCACTCACTTCTTGAAACTCGTCGGACATAGGTCAAGTTCCGAATTATGATTTTGAAGGATCATGTGGACGTCTAGTTTAAAAACTAGCATTTTTAATTTATAATCCACAATAAAAGAAACATAAAACTATTATAGGACTTTTCATTCTCATCCTTGTTCTCATATTAATTATTAATTGCAATATGTAATATATATGTATATAAATATTTATATAGTCATATCGCCGTACCCTACATTTTAGAAATTTGTTGTGACCTATACTAGCACCCGTACCCTACCCATGCAACATAGGCGAAAATAGATAAATATCAATGAAACAGATATTTATCAGTAGATAGGCCATCTAACATCTACAAGATCTTAACCATTTGCAACAAGCATTCAGTATCAGCTACAATACTTTAACAGACGTACTTCTGAAGGTTTATATTTGAACCAGTCTCAAAATACATTAAAGTTTGCACCAGCAATGCTAAGTTTATGTCTACAGGTTTTGTTAAATCGACCAAAAAATCTTGTGACACATGACTCCAGTTTTCTGATATCTGCATGGCATTATATCAAAGAAAAAGAGAACTAAAGTAAAAATACATATGGAGAGGAAAATTAAATATCTAGTGCGGGTCTCTAAAATATTTTCTCCTTTTGAAAAAAATACTTCAATGAGGCCTCTAATACAATTTCATGAATCCAGTTCCCACTTGCCTGATTTGACAGATTTCAAGTTCATGCCAATATATCAGACTTACGATCAGATGTAATAAGAACTACGTTTGACCTTAGAAGTAAGTTCAAATGGTTATGCATTACAAGTTTACAAGTTACAACCAAATAATTGAATCAAACTCAAAAGGTTCTGATGCCATGACAGAGTACAACATAAATCAGACAATAGAACACAAAAAATTCTTGATAATTACTTCCTAATAGATAAGAACCTCCCAGGCAAATATGGATGTTATTAATGAATAAGGGCGATGGAATAAGCATGACTTTATGATGATCTTGCAAGGTCCTTTCTAGCAGGGGAAAAAAAGAAGATGGCATACCGTTAGATTCCATGGTCTTTCTGGTTCTGCACACAAGAGATCAAAGAGGACTCCAGTCGGTATGTGCCTATAAGAGATGCGTCAGTACTTAACATGAAACAAGATCCGGCATCAATATGAAGGTTTTAAAGAATGACATGCATCACACTCCTGCAAAGAATACTGATTTTCTCAAGAGAAGTGGAAGAGATATGCAAGAGTTATCCAAGTTCTCCTTCACTTTCATCATATTATTATAAAAACAAACATTGCGTCAATAAGATAGAGCCAAAATCTATGACGTACTAGCACTTCTTTAAAGCTCCCAGACACGTCCCCATAGGCCCATACATGTCCAGCATCGACATTCTATGGACACAGCACAGAAATCATATTGAATAAGCTCAACTGTGTCCAATTCGAAAAGATTTGATACTTTGACAATTTGACTGTAAGTGAAAATACAGACAATTTTTTAGTTGGTTCCATGATGTGGGTCCTTTGTTATGATCATATGTTAAAATTTCCTTGTCTTTAAGTAATATCAAACAGCATGTGTTGTTTTTTTTAATATGTTACAAAAACAAGTATAATAATTTGGTTCTCAGCAATTAGTGGTTTGATCTGTAACACTACATGAATCATGAGTTTGCGTTGCATTTGTTTATTAACTGCCTTGAATATTCTAATAATATTAAACCTAATCCATCAATTGCTTTTCTAAAGTTATATTACATGTGTATACGCACGTATGTGTCCAGTGCCCTATGTTTTTATAAATTTGACATGCACATGTAAAATCATGTGTCCGTGACCGTGCATGTCGTATACGTTAACATCCACTAAAGAGGTTATTACATTAGTAACTATTGACATGAAATTAGGGATAATAGAGAAACTTAATAACTACAGAGAGATATTAAGCAATTACCCAAAAAAATGTATTGACATGTTAATTATTGTATATAATGCAATGTTATATCAGCTACATTATCAAATTCTAATTAGTGATGCACATAATATTCATAGAGTTCCAAGATGCTGCTTGATAAAATTTTGGCCACACGTATCAAATAATTAACCCTGACGCAAAATTTTAATAGTCAACAAACTGATACTTACGTCTTATATGGGTTTTGTGCTAATACTTATAGGAACCTATTTGCCATGATGTGATTATATTATCTTGCCTTAATTGCTCGAGTCGTTTGCAAGAACACAATCAACCCTTTTGAGTTCTTAAGCTTCCAAGAATTTGTCCCTTTTCACAAACACTTGCACCAGTCATGAACCACCGTTGCAAGCCATTTCTACTAGTTATGAAAATATCCATATCACTAATAAATATTCCACTTCAATAAACCTAACCTTACTATATCTGGAACTGTTATACCAGTAGGACACTTTTATGATCTATTGCCACCATTTAAAGCATGCTGCTGATACTTTACCTTCCGATTATCATATTGCGCTGCCTTTTCTCATCCTTACGGACAACAGGAGGCTCTTTAAACTTATCCAGATGGTCATACATTGACTGAAAGTCTGAAGTTACTTATAACAAAACTGTAAAAGGAAAAGACATAGCACGGAGAATTGAAGTACCATTTTAGCGGCAACCCTCTGTAATCAAACCAAATAGTGTCGGTGCCAGGCGGAAGCGTGCTACTGAAATGAGGCTTTATAAGAGGCATCAACAACGGCAGATAACCAAGCCGGGGGCCTAAAACCTGAAATCAGATCGCATAGAGCTTTTAAAAAAAAAATAAGATCACAAGCAGACGTTTCATCACCGCATTAACTACACTTCCCAGATCAGAAGCATGTACTCAGTCCAATATGATTCGGACCATAGTTTTAGCAAAGTGAGTAAATCTCTATATTCATAGAGCCAACACTACCAAGATCCAGTCTTTAAGCACCGAAACTATCGCGGTGCAAAATAACTAATGCAAAAGCTAGTTTCAAACAGAACATCGAGGAGCGCGTCGTATCATAACCCTGGGGGCGTTAAGGGACTAACAGTGACAATTGAACTTGAACACGCAAAGCTTCAGCATTGAAGAGTAAAAGCGCGATTAGGGTTAGGGTTAGGGTTAGGGTTAGCGATTGGTCATTGGAACAGTTACCAGAATTGGGGGAGGCGAGGGGAGAGTGGTGATCTCGGACTCGTGAAGACGAATCTGGAGAGGGATCGCCCCCTCCCATACAAGCTTAATCGCTTCTTCCGAGGTTAACTCCATGGGATC